>NC_090252.1:67947757-67982757 GCF_037325665.1 Littorina saxatilis
ATGTCCTATATAACGCAAATCTATCACTGTTCTGAACATGAAAATTCCATTCCTGCCATCTACAATCAATCAATCTTTCTCTGAAATCTTTCAAAAAACGGTTCTCATATTGCACTCCTTGATTCATTCATACAAACCCAAAACCATTCTGACATAATTTACAACGTACGCTAGACACCCAGTTTCTTTTACCTCTTTCATCCAGTTCACGCAACGATATATAGGCTTTATGTGGCAATCTATTTACGTCCATTCTTAAAAACTTCAACCAATATTTAACACAACGTATTGCAGCATTCACATAAATGGGATACCTATTCATCTCTCCGTACACAAAATCGTTGCGTGTGCGTGATCCAACATCTTTCTTTCTTTATTTGGTGTTTAACGTCGTTTTCAACCACGAAGGTTATATCGCGACGAGGGAAACGGGGGAGATGGGATATGGGAAAAGGGGGGGGGGGGATGGGATAGAGCCACTTGTTAAGTGTTTCTTGTTCACAAAAGCACTAATAAAAAAATTGCTTCAGGGGCTTGCAACGTAGTACAATATATATGACCTTACTGGGAGAATGCAAGTTTCCAGTACAAAGGACTAAACATTTCTTACATACTGCTTGACTAAAATCTTTACAAACATTGACTATATTCTATACAAGAACCACTTAACAAGGGTAAAAAGTGAAGAATTTTATGGGTGAGAAAAGGAAAGTAAAAGGACTTTGGGGAGGCAGAAATAGAGAAGAAACAAGAAAAAGATCCTAATTAGGTTCACGGCATCGAGAGTGATGCGACCTTCTCTCAGAAGTTAGTAGAGAAGGCTCCCCCATCCACCACCCGGGGGACGCGTCTCTACGTCAATTAGGGGGCGCGAGGATCCAACATCAAGAAATTTCTTTAGGGCAAATAAATGAACCTTTTCAGACTGTAATGCAGAATTCTCAAGACCCCACAGTTCAGCTCCATATATTGCAATTGGCAAAACCTGAGAATCAAATGATTTTAAATAAACTTTCAAATTATTATTACCAAGCTTGGAAATTTTTTTTAATATACACAACAATGCGTTTTTCGCTTTGCTTGCAAGGTCACAACAAGTGGCGGTAAAACTGAGTTTTGTGGAGAACAATATTCATAAATACTTATAAACATTAACCACTGGCATTATCTTTCCATCATACTTCCATTTCTCTCTTACACTCAAGAATCCACCCTTCCAAAAAACAACAATATTACTCTTATTCATATTTAATTTAAGGTGTAATTTTGATGCTGCATGTTGCAAATTATTCAACTGCGTCTGTAGACCAACCACAGTCTCAGATAATAGAAGAACATCATCAGCCAATAATAAAATAAATAGCTCCATATAATCATTCAAAAACTGTGCACCATGTCTTCCTTTTTCAATAATTTCCCAAGCCAACTCGTTTATAAAGAGAGAAAACAAAAGAGGACTACAAACATCACCTTGTTTCACACCGTAGGTACACTTAATATAATCAGTCAAATGTACACCACATTTCACTCGGCATTTAACATTTTCATACATACTTTTAATGCAACGGAACAACTTTCCTTTTATGCCATTTTTCAACAAAATTGGTCACATCAGGTTACGATCGATAGAATCAAATGCTTTTTCAAAATCTATAAATGGCACATAGAGTTTACGATTAAAGGAAAACTGCTTCTGTACAAACGCCAACAATGTAAACATATGATCGACAGTTGAATAATTCGTTTTAAACCCAGCTTTATATTCTCCGGTAAGATTATAACGTTCACTCCATTCTTGAAGTCTACAGTTGATAATTGTACAATACACTTTACTACTCACATCACATAGTGATATTCCTCGATAATTACTTGTATCATTAGCATCACCTTTTTTGAATAACGGGAGTACAAATGATTCGGTCCAAGCTTCTGGAAAAACACCTTTTGTCAAAAAGAACATTAAACAATTTCACCCAAAAAATCAACAATCTGTGGTTCAGAACCTTTCAATAACTCAGGTATTATTCCATCTGGTCCAGGAGATTTATGATCTTTACATTTTCTTAATGCATTCAAAACTTCCTCTTGTGAAATCGGATTATTCAAAATACTGTCTTGCTCACCTTCATCGTAATTAAAACTTTCCACATTACTTTCATCTTTTTCCAACAGCTCTTTACAATGTTGAAACCACACATCAACGAGCACATTGTTCGTAACACTTTTTCTTTTAAAAAGACAGTTTTCGCATTGCGCCCCAAAAATCATGTTGATTATTTACAGAGTCAACCAAGTACTGTATCTTCGCATCATTATGTTGCTTTTTCTTCCTTTCCAGCAAGTGCTTATATTCTCGCCTCGTTGTACAAAATGCAGTACGACCATCCACATCCTTTGAGCCACAACATATCTCTAACATCTTCCAAACACTTTGCCTTGCTTTCCTACATTCTTCATCAAACCAGTCACCCATACTCTTCCTTTCATTCACAAACACTCTCTTCTTCATACATTGAGCATTCTGCTTAATACAGTCACAAAACATATGGACAGCATAGTCAATATTAACGTCAATCAGACTCATGGCGTAACTCAACTTGGCCTGGCTATCATCTCCGTTCATAATCGTCGCAAACAGCTCTGCATTCGCACCATTCCATACAAATCTTTCAACCACACCTTCTGCTTTTACACGCTTATCATGACACACATTTTCTTTCAAACATTTGGCAAAAAGTACAACTGGCATATGGTCTGACTCGATACGTTCCATAACTGACAGAGTGCTCGCATCAGAAACTAGAGCAGACAAATCGTTCGACAACAAAAAGTATTCATTTACACTGCATCCGCGTTCCGAAATGTAAGTAAAACGCCCCTCTTCGTCACCTGTTATGACACCATTCAAAACAGACAGATCTAGCGCTGTGCACATATTTAACAAACGCTTTCCATAACTATTTAAAACCTTGTCTTCAGAGCATCGGTTGTCGCACACGATGTGGCTTTTTATAAAGCGAATCCACAACATTTTCATCAAGTACAAAAGTCTGCGAAACATTGGAGATCCTGCTGTTTAAATCACCCTCGACAATCACATACGTATCATTCATACTTAGCATACAATCAGTAATACATTCTTCCAGCATGCTTATTCTATTATCACAATCAAAAACAGTGTAATATGGAGATCCTTCTGGTGGTACGTACGCACACACATAAAGGATATATTTCGATAGCCCAAACACGCTCTTATCAATAACAAAAGCATACACATTTGCACAAAGCACATTCACTTCACGAATTTTAGGAACGAATTCATTCCTAACAAGACATAAAATCCCTCCCGATCTACGTCCATGTTTTGAGAACTTTGTTGCTGATTTGCAAAAAAAACAGAATATCCTGTAAAAACATTCATCTCAAAATATTCCATATGTGTCTCGACCAAAGAAATGAAATCGAAAGTACGAACAACAGAAATAAACTCTCCGTCTGTTAACTTAGACATCAAACCATTTACATTCCACTGCAGAAAAGAGAAAGTTTTACACACGGATACATTTGGTCTCTAATCGTCCCCTCTCCCCGTGGTATAGCGGTGTGGGACCTGAACTACAAGACGCCAAGCGGGAGAGGAGGACGGCGGAGCGTCAGTGGCGCGCCACAGGTCTAACCGTGCACCGGCAAATATTTCAGGCGGCCAGAAACCGGGTCATCGCCATCGTCGACCATGCCAAGTCTGCATTCTTCTCATCCAAAATACTCGCATGCACCTCAGTCAAACAGCTGTTTAGTGTCACCAATGACATCTTAGGCAAGGTGACTTGTTCCCCTCTTCCCACCATGTTCTCTGTACATGAGCTTCCCCAGAAGTTCGCTGACTTTTTCACTGCGAAGATCGCGCTTATTCGCGAGAAGCTTGATTCTGCTGTTGTCCCGCCTTCACCGGTTGCCGATAGGATGTATTGTGGTCCAGCTCTGCAGCGTTTTGAGCCTGTCACCAGCGAGTTTGTAAAAAAAGTGTGTTTAGGCGCTAGTCCGAAAACGTGCGAGCTTGACCCCATTCCGTCCTCTCTGCTGTGTGATTGTATTGATGACCTTCTTCCATACCTCACTCACGTCATCAACGACTCTCTGACTTCCGGCTCATTCCCAGATGAATTCAAACCTGCAATAGTTAGGCCCCTCATCAGAAAACCTTCACTTGACAAGAATTCCTTGAAAAAACTTTAGGCCCGTTTCGAACTTGTCATTCCTTTCAAAAATCACTGAAAAAATTGTCCTTTCACAACTTCTCACTCACCTAGAGCAAAACCACCTTCTCAACACCCATCAGTCTGCATACAGGAAAAACCATAGTACTGAGACAGCACTTCTGAAGATTGTAAACGACATCCTTCTTGGCTTTGACGAAAATCAGGTCTCCATTCTAACACTACTGGACTTGTCTAGCGCATTTGATACGATAGACCACGAAATTCTGCTCCACAGGCTTCAGCACTCCTTTGGTGTTCATGATCTGGCCCTTTCCTGGGTTCGTTCGTACCTTACTAACCAGACGCAGACCGTTTGTGTCAACGGCATCAAATCTCAACCTTCAGCTCTCCAGCACGGTGTCCCGCAAGGGTCCGTGCTTGGCCCCATACTTTTCGTTCTATATGCCTCCCCTGTGTCCGATGTTATCAGTCGCCATGCGTTGTCGCACGAGAGTTTCGCTGATGATACACAGCTTCATCAGTCTGCCCCTCTTGCTGAAGTTGACGATCTGGTATCTCGGACACAGGATTGCATTGCGGACCTCAGTGATTGGATGTCTTTAAACAAACTCCAGTTAAATAGTGACAAAACCGAAGTTATGCTGACCTGTCCCAAGAAATTTCTCAATCACCCTTCTTTTCCTGCCTCTCTCACTGTCAACGAACTACCTATCTCTTTCTCTCCGTCTGTCCGCAGCCTTGGCGTCACTCTCGATCCAACTCTCTCTTTCCAAAAACACATCTCTAACATCTGCAAGTCCGCCTATCTAGAGCTGCGCAAGATTAGTTCAGTCCGTCACTACCTCACCACTGATGCAACCAAAACGTTAGTGTGTTCTTTAGTCCTCTCTTCTTCTTCTTCTTCTTCTGCGTTCGTGGGCTGAAACTCCCACGTACACACATGTTTTTTGCACGAGTGGAATTTTACGTGTATGACCGTTTTTACTAGTCCTCTCAAAGATAGATTATTGCAATTCTCTTCTGGCCGGTCTCCCTAAGTACCTTTTAGATAGACTTCAAAGGATCCAAAATAACGCTGCCCGCCTGGTCTTCAAATCTTCCAAGTATGAACACGCCACACCCCTTCTTCACTCTCTACACTGGCTGCCTATCACTAAAAGGATCGAATAAAAACTCCCCTCTCTTTCTTTTGCCGTCGTTTCTGGTTCTGCCCCAGAATACTTGTCAGAACTCCTCAATCTCTACACCCCCTCTCGTCAGCTTCGCTCCGCCGCCGACACTCGACTCCCCACAGTGCAAACAAAGACATGTGGCGAGAGGTCCTTCGCCTATCAAGCCCCTGTGACCTGGAATAGATTACCTCTGCCTCTCAGACACACAGATTCTCTCACTACATTCAAGACAAATCTCAAAACACACCTCTTTCAGCGCAAGTGATTTCCCCTCCAGCATCTCCCCACCCACCCCATCCTGCCCCACCTCACCCCCTACCTAGTGCCTAAAATAACGCGTATATATATTTTCTGCGCTTTGTGTCAGCACTGTCTGTGTGTGTGTAAATAGTACTGTTGACACGTTTTTATATAGAAGCCTACTGTGGTTCTTGTGCTTAGGCTGTGTATTGGATTGTCACTGTATGCCTGCATTATTAGATGTCAGTAATAATTATATGTGCTGATTGTTCTCTTTGCCTGCGCGCGTATAGTATGTTGGTTATGTTTGGTTATAGTATGTTTGCTTATGTTTGGTCGTTATTTTTGCCTGTGCGTGTATTGTATGTTTGGTCGTTTTCTTTGCCTGTGCATGTATAGTTTGTTGGTTATGTTTGGTCGGTTTCTTTGCCTGTGCGTGTATTGTATGTTTGGTCGTTTTCTTTGCCTGTGCATGTATAGTTTGTTGGTTATGTTTGGTCGGTTTCTTTGCCTGTGCGTGTATAGTATGCTTGGTCGATGTATGTATTGTAAAGCACTAAGGGTAGACAATTTTCTAGAATAGCGCTATAAAAGTTTGTATTATTATTATTATTATTATTATTATTATACATTACTTTTACAAAAATACACATCATCTTTACTTGTGTTTTCATTTGTTTTTTCATTCGGCGGCGTTTCACCACTGTCAAGTGCCATAACACATTCGCTGGTCTGCCGCTGAGCCACCGCGACACGAACACTTTCATTATAATATCACTGTCTGTAGCACACGGCTGGCCTGCACGTAAGTTTGTGACAGTGATGTCACCAGTCACGGAAAATTCACGTGCACTAGCTTCAGTCAAAACCGGTGTCGCTTCAGGTCTATCTCCCCTCTTATTTCGTACCACAGGGACAATGTTCTTAGTCAGTCTTTTTCGTGTTTTTTTGTGGTATCACTATCAGGGCGGCCAGCTTCCTATCTTAATTCTTTAAGAATCTCTCCATCGGCATCCAATACATGCTTCCTACCTTCTATCAGAAGGTGATCAAACACCATCGTAGCCCTTTTACCTTCTGACCTGGCTCGCTTCAGATGCGGTATCAACTTGCGTCTTGTATCCCTCACGCGCATGGAGAAGTCCTCGCCAATGAAGATCTGGTTGCCTTGTAGCTTCCGCTTTGCTTTCAGCATCTTCCTGGTAGAAAGTGCAGCGCGCAATCACCGGTGAGTTTGGCCTGGCACTAAGACGATGCACTCTGTCAAACTGCACGTCCTCTGATAGTTCAAGCTTGTCCGTAATCATTTCTTTCAGCACAGCTTCACACTCGTCTGATGTCTCGTCCTTCCTTCTTTCCATCCCATGAATAATGATGTTATTGCGTTTGGATCGACATTCTAAATCGTCTGTTTTCTTCTCCATGTCACCCAAACGTTTTTCTAAGTTTATGTTGTATTCTTGGAGCTGTACATTCTGATTCTTAAGTTCAGAGCGCTGTTGTTGGTGACGAAGGTCGGGGTGTGGTCGACCAGCGCCACCTTCGCCTTGCTGCAGGCCCTGGACAGGGCGTCGTTGGAAGCCGCCACAGACTGATCTTCAAATACACGTATATTTCTGGCCAACAAACTACTGTTTAACATCTGGGCTATGCCACTGACAAAATATCCTTAAGGCTTTTTGTTCTCAGTGTATGTAGAGAATTTGTATACTTCATGTGGAACAAGAACTTACCGCAGACACCCGCAGATGCAAAATAATAATCTGCACACACGCATGTCTTTGGTGACGTTGACGAAGGGCATTCAGCGTGTGAATCAACGCAGAGTTCGCCTATGCAGGCGCCGCCAGGCCTCCCTACCCCTGGATCTGTTAAAATAAATCAGTTTCGGTTAAAAGCCTTGCCATGTAAACGATTCGGCTCACCATCTCACAGCTGATCAGGCTTATACACAAAATACGACCATCCCTCAATGTGGACACATAGCCACATTGAACATCCTGACTGCTTGCTGAATGCTGTTATATTGTAGGGGCTAACAAGTTCATAACAAGCCACATTGAACATCCTGACTGCTTGCTGAATACTGTTAGATTGTAGGGGGTAACAAGTTCATAACAAGCCACATTGAACATCCTGACTGCTTGCTGAATACTGTTAGATTGTAGGGGGTAACAAGTTCATAAGAAGCCAGAAGAGTCAGTTAAACAAATAATCTGATCAAACTAATGTGGACAGAGAGAAGCCGCGTTGTTGAGTTTTAGATGTGTAGTGTCCAAGAGGAGGGATGGTCCTGCAGTGAAACCCGGCTATATTGACATCCCGGCTACATTGACATCCCGGCTATAGTGACATCCCGGCTATATTGACATCCCGGCTATATTGACATCCCGGCTATATTGACATCCCGGCTATATTGACAACCCGGCTATATTGACATCCCGGCTGTATTGACAACCCGGCTATATTGACATCCCGGCTATATTGACATCCCGGCTATATTGACAACCCGGCTATATTGACATCCCGGCTATATTGACAACCCGGCTATATTGACATCCCGGCTATATTGACATCCCGGCTATATTGACAACCCGGCTATATTGACATCCCGGCAATATTGACATCCCGGCTATATTGACATCCCGGCTATATTGACATCCTGGCTATATTTACAACCCGGCTATATTGACATCCCGGCTATATTGACATCCCGGCTATATTGACATCCCGGCTATATTAAACATCCCGGCTGTATTGAAGAATTTTTTAGGTCCCGGCTGAAGCTCTACTTTTTCTTTGTTAAAAAATGTTGGCTACATTGAAGTCGGCTATATTGAAATCCCGGCTATATTGAAACAAAAATTCAGCCCACGGGACGTTTTTACCTGGCTATATTAAATGTGTGCTCCAAAGATTTGCTTAACTTTTTATTTGTAAGAACAATGACTGCGCGGGCGCCGAATGATATGACACGCCTCTGTCAGCGCAATCAGTTGAGGCAGGGGAGAGGCCAGATCAGCATCAACTTTCGAGTCAGGAGGTCTCTGATAACAATTACAGTCTAACAATGCCGCGGGCCTCTGACAGCTACGCCATGTAGTCTTGTAGTGCGTAGATCTCCCCGACTTCATTTCTCTTGTACATGCGAGTAGTTTCCCTTTGTACACTAGCAACAATGGCTGCAAAACAAACAAGTCGCTTAAGGCGAAATAACTACATTTAGTCAAGCTGTCGAACTCACAGAATGAAACTGAACGCACTGCATTTTTTTCACAATGACCGTAGTCCGCCGCTCGTACAAAAGGCAGTGAAATTAACGAGCCTGTTTAGCGCGGTAGTGGTTGGGCTGTGCTGCAAAGCACGCTTTTCTGTACCTCTCTTCGCTTTAACTTTCTGAGCGTGTTTTTAATCCAAACATATCATATCTATATGTTTTTGGAATCAGGAACCGACAAGGAATAAGATGAAATTATGTTTAAATCGATTTCGGAAATTTAATTTTAATCATGTTTATTTTTTTTATTTTTAGAGCTTGTTTTTAAGAATATAACATATGTATATGTTTTTTAAATCAGAAAATGATGAAGACTAAGATAAACGTAAATTTGGATAATTTAATAAAAAAAATAATTTTAATTACAATTTTCGAATTTTTAATGACCAAAGTCATTAATTCATTTTTAAGCCTCCAAGCTGAAATGCAATACCAAAGTCCAGCCTTTGTCGAAGATTGCTTGACCAAAATTTCAATCAATTTGATTGAAAAATGAGGGTGTGACAGTGCCGCCTCAACTTTTACAAAAAGCCGGATATGACGTCATCAAAGACATTTATCCAAAAAATGAAAAACGAGTCTGGGGATATCATACCCAGGAACTCTCATGTCAAATTTCATAAAGATCGGTCTAGTAGTTCACTCTGAATCGCTCTACACACACACACGCACGCGCACAGACAGACAGACAGACAGACAGACAGACAGACAGACAGACAGACAGACACACACACACACACACAGACACACACACACACACACACACACACACACACACCACACCCTCGTCTCGATTCCCCCCCCTACGTTAAAACATTTAGTCAAAACTTGACTAAATGTAAAAAATCGAGCTTATTCAGAAGCTGGAAACTGGCTGCAAAAAAAGAAAGGAAGTAGCTGAGGAATATGGAATGTGTGTATAAAGGAGGGGGGGCGTGCGTGTAAGGGAGGGGGGGGCGTGCGTGTAAGGGAGGGGGGGGGAAGTGCGTGTGTGTGAGTGTTTGTCCGTGTGTGTGTGTGTGCAGAGAAAAGCAAGGAGGCTCGAAGAACAACAGCCAACAGGTGAAAGATTAATGGGAATATATCTCACATCAAACGCAATGTGTGGACACGGAAATAAGAACGTATAGTGAAAACAAGTTTGGTTATATGTGACCCTCCACCACGAAATGAGTCGCCTGTCACCTTTGCATGATTTTCATATTTTTACATTTTCCGAAAGAATTTGTTATGCTCTATCCAGTGGTGAAAACCGTTTTAGAAAAGAGCGAAAACTGTTTGAGTTATAAGCATGTGACTAAGTTGACCCTCACACTGTTACCAGACACTCCCCGGACTTATATTAAGCCTAGCGCCGAACCGCGCGAGGTGACATGCGACTCATTTCGTGGTGGAGGGTCACATATTGATTTTCTGAAGAAACAAGGAGGGACATTTAATATAACCGAGAATTGCCTATATTGAAGTTCCGGCTATATTGAAGGTCTTCCCGGGTCCCGTGCCACTTCAATATAGCCGGGGTTCACTGTATTCCATGTGCAAGCCTGGCAGGGTCTCAGAGGGTGAGTGGAATACAATTATTGTTGACACAGGAAGGTTTGGACCTATACATATAGATATAGTGTCATTTCTAGTCGGATGCTGTGGGTTCATTACGTGTGTGTGTGTGTGTGTGTGTGTGTGTGTGTGTGTGTGTGTGTGTGTGTGTGTGTGTGTGTGTGTGTATTACTTGGTGAGAGTGAGCGAAAGAGTATTCATGCGTGTGTGCATGTGTGCGTTCGTGCGTGTGTGTGTTCATTGAACTTACAACATTCTCCCCCGGTGACTCCGCTGTAATGTGCATCGCACTCGCAGAATCCGTTGGCCGCCGAGCACGCAGCGTGTGCTACACACTCTCCACCTGAACCATCGGTACACGCAGCGCCTACTTTGGTCGGTGTCACTTTCACTGTCAGATGTACAATCACACATAGAATAATATATAGAATCATAGACATTTATTCTTTAACTCTTTCAGCCCTGCTATTCGCTGGACATTATTTCCTCTTGTTCCTGCCTATGTTTGTACTAAATATACCCTTCATTCCTGGGTTCTGGGTTCAAATGAGGCCATCTCCTCACATAGGCAACATGCTAAAGAACCTGAAACATGCAAGTGTACTTACAGTTTGATGACCAGATTAACCCAGACCAAGTATATCCAAAGCATGTCTATTGTCTCACTCACTTTAAGTCACAGAGTTATCAGGTAATTTTGTTGTCATAGTCAAGAGGTATCAGCTGTAAGCACAAGTTCGTTTCCTGAATGTACAACCCAAAATGTTACTAATCCTGCTTACAAAACACATCTACTTCAAGAGTTGAAAAACAAATGTGCATTTTCATCTTCTAGCTTATCACCACAGTCACTGTCATTTACTAACACATTTGCAAGCTATGTTACGCATTCATGTTATGTTAAGATGTTGATGCTATGTATGGTAGTGTCATTAATGGATTAAGTGATCCATGGGTTAAGTATAACTTGGATATTGACTGTGGACGGAATGACATACATGACATGATGTCAGAAGTACGTGTGTAATGTTTAGTATGGAATGTGAATGTAGAATGAACGAGAGAGATGATACACGACTGTTTAGAAAGAAGAGATGGTTTAAGAGAATGTTATATTAAGACTTGGGTTAATTCTTTAGGGGTTTTCACGACGGTGTCCGGGGGTTGGAACCCACACTGGAGAGAGTTCGTGACGATGTCAGGACAAGAAGTCACATCAGCGAAGGTGGATGGACGGTGGAGTCCCCATCAACACTGGGCGTTGAGACGAACCGGTACGTTTCACTAAGGGCGAAACAGTGTTTTCTCGGGGAGGAACTTGAGAACGGATAACGTAATCATCATGGATAACGTTTGCACAAGAATGTGTAAAGGACGGCATGAAGTGAGAACTACAGAATGTGTAAAGGACGGCATGAAGTGAGAACTACAGAATGTGTAAAGGACGGCATGAAGTGAGAACTACAGAATGTGTAAAGGACGGCATGAAGTGAGAACTACGAACTCGTGAGTGTCTGTCAGCACCCTCTCTTGTGGAATAACCTAGTATTGAGGCAGTATGGTTTAGCAAGAGTGTTATACTATGTGATCACATGCATTGAGTGATTAAGATACGACTATGTGAACTGAGTGTTCGAGAGTGGTGATTTGTATTTCTGTATTGATGTGAAGAATTGTGTTGTAACTTGTGAGGGAATAATAAGTCTGTATCCTCCCAAATTCTGTGTTTGAAGTGTGTAGTGTATTAATAGAAAATAACTTATTTATTCGCATATTCCACTTCATGACATTCTGCCGATGCTATAATGTTTTTCTTTCTTAAACCACACTCTAATAGTAACCCTTCCCATTGTGTGCTAAACATGACTGGTCTGTGTTTTCAATGATTTTGCTGCAGTGTGAGAACAAATAGTCTAAAAAGTATCGGGCTGCGGGCCGGGAGGTCGTGGGTTCGAATCCCATCAGGGTCATGTGGGTTTTTCGGGCTACGATCGGCTCCTACCCAGAGTGGAAGTGCTATGGTTCCTATGGGAAGGCTGGGATCACACAGCCGAGTGTCATTCACTTAACGATTGCGACTTTGAGGGTACTCAGGTTGTGTATACCTGACCAACACCGCAGGTGCGGCAGTTCTCGGGCCTGGTTGATGCCAGGATATATTATGACAGTAAGCGTAGAGTGCTGCCCTGTCATGTAGTCTCAAAAACCAAATTGGAAATCCAAAGCATCATTATAATCATCCTCATCTCATTAATCATCCACAAATATAAATTGTCCTTGCTCTTGTGGCCCTTCATGCCCGGAGCTCTCATGGTGACCTTGGTCTCAGTGTTCCTGTTCCTTCCTTCCCTGAATAGTAGTTCTGCTGTCAGTCTTCAACGTGTGACGTTCTGAGGGGTCGACGGAGGGACGTGGTGGCGGTCTGCTCTCTGGAGGGGACGCTCACTCAGTCTGGCTCCGCGACTTAAAGTCAATGTCGTTTGTAGGGGGCATAGTAGGTAGTGGGCTGCGTCCGTTAGCTCGGGACAGACCCACTACTGAACACCGTCGAAGTGACTCAGCAGAAGCGCCTGTAATATCGACAAGCCTGGCAGCGGAACGAAATTCAGAGGTGGTTGGAGCAGCGAGTGTAGGGACGGGGCGGTGTGGGAGCAAAACGGGACAGGGGAACAAGTGTAAAGACTGGTCTGTGTTGTCAATGACTTTGCTACAGTGTGAGAACAATTTAAATAGTGTAAACAATCTCACGCCCATAACGCTGTGACACGAAACTCATTTGGTCGTGTTCTGCCAATACTATAATGTTTTCCTTCCCAATTTCAAAGCTGAAAATGACTGGTCTGTGTTGTCAATGATTTTCTGCAAGAATGCGATCTCTCTATTTGTCGCAAAGACCGTGTGACAAAAACGTTCTGAGCGGAAGAACAATCTGCTGAGTGTAATTACGTTTCAGAAGATAGTTTTTTAAAACAGTTTATCACTCAGACACACACAGGAACACTACAACGTTATTATTCAGGCCTCATTTGCTTTCCTTTGTCATGTATGAAAGTACTGGCCTTGGATGAAGAAAGTGACGTGTCGCTTTGCAACAAATTGGTCGCCATTTTCCGCCGTGTTTTGTGAATAAAACGTGTCAACTACCCACATACACAAAACGATGCTGTTGGTTCATTTGTGTTTCCTTATTGTTTATGTCATGCTTTGCAGTTGAGTATGCTTTGTTGTCTTCTCAATTCAATGGATGACTATAAAATAAGCATTTAAATGCGAAGGTGTTAAAACATGACCAATGATCTAAGCCGTTCACATGAGTGTGCGTGCGGGCGCGCGCGTGTGTGTGTGAGTGTGTGTGTGTGTGTGTGTGTGTATGTGTGTGTGTGTGTGTGTGTGTGTGTATGTGTGTGTGTGTGTGTGTGTGTGTGTGTGTGTGTGTATGTGTGTGTGTGTGTGTGTGATTGCAAGGGTGTGTTTGTCCGTCTGTTATGTGCGTATGCGTGTGTTTTGTGTGTTTGAGTTTTGTGTGAGTCAATGTGTGTGTGTGTGTGTGTGTGTGTGTGTGTACACGATTGTGTGTGTGTGTGTGTGTGTGTATGTGTGTGTGTGTGACGTGGGGTGCGTGTGTGTGTGTGTGTGTGAGAGAGAGAGAGAGAGAGAGAGAGAGAGAGAGAGAGAGAGAGAGAGAGAGAGAGAGAGAGAGAGAGAGAGAGAGAGAGAGAGAGAGAGAGAGAGAGAGAGAGAGGATTTGTCATTCGCTGGGGGTTTGCAGGGCCTTGGTATTGCACTTCTACTGAATGTGTATACTTGTTTAAGGAACCACAGCACAAAAGAGACACAACTGTGAACATTGACAGCATGGCTCTCGGGATGTTTGTCAACTTTTGATTGTGCAACTTGGCTTAACGTACCGCAAGAGTTCCCTGGGCTTCCCGTTGTTCCTGCTCTGCACACACACATCTCGGACCCGGCGTCACCCGCACACGTCGTTGTGGCGTCACACGAATCTGTGTCACTCGAGGTGCAACTATGGCCAACAGTTTTTTCTGTAATAGCCTCTGAAAATCCAGTTAAGGCATATTCGAAAAAAATTACTGAAGGACTACGGTACAAGCTTTGTGGTTGTGATTTCTATTGAAAACCCAGCATTCAAAACACAAGTGCATTATTCACTGACAATTTAGTAAAGCATCCCTAAAAGAATATTAAAAGACAATGACAGAAGTTTTGTGATTCCTGAAAATCAAACAAACCAATGAAAACAGTTTATCGAAAGACTAGAGATGAAGAGTAGCAATCATCATTTTCACTGACAATCAAGCAATTATAGACTCACCGCATGTCCCAGTGTGTATGTTAAGGTTAAAATCAGCATTACACAGACAGATGGAGTTCACGCACTGAAGGTTGGAATTAACCACACAAGGTGTTGTGTCTGAGCAGGACCCTCCGTGCAAAGCTGTGGAATCACTTAGCTCTGAAACAATGAAAAGTGTGGTCAGTCCATGGATCCTTGAATCGGTCATTCAGCAAGCCAATCGTTAATGCACGAATAATCTTTGCTTCAGTCATTCTTTCAAGCAGTCAGTCAGTCAGGCAGGCATACGCTTACTCATAGTCCTTTGTATAAACACAACCAGCTGATTTGCTACTGTTTTGCGTTATGGCGTAAGTACGGGAGCGTGCGCGTCCTCATTCTTACCACTGTTGAGTTCTGGCATGCGCTCCACCCCCACCCATCCCCTGTTGCTGTTTGACGTGTTTTACCAAATGCAAAATGACGATCATGCATTAAACAGATGATTCCCTTTCTAAAGACCCACGCCTCTTAACCCTGCTAAAAATGACTTGTTTTGTGACGTGACAATGTTACATATCCATGAACTTTTTTCGGAAGTAAGCGGATTATTAACCCTATCTTTGAGTTACAAACGATTACAAACGATTCTCATACATGCTCTTAAGTGGGGAAGTTAACCAAAAAGAAAGAAAGGAGCTATCACGACTTGGATGGATTAAAGATGACTCGCAAGATGCTTTGCACAGGAAGACGTATTTGTAAAGGCACACCCCTTCTATTAATATAACAACAATAATAATAATAATAATAATAATAATAACTGGACATTTGTAAGTGCCTAACATATGGATCTAGGCCCTTTACAAACAAATATATGCAAAATAGAACAATTAAATGTGCAACCTACATAACACAATTAATCATACGGACAAAAATCACCACATGTACTGTTCACAACAAGCATACCAACTTTAAGGGAGAGGAGTACGTGTAGAAATGGAATGGAAAAGACATTAGGCCGGGTTGGTGTAATATTGTGTGAAAAAGAAAGTGTTCAACTGTTGTTTGAAAGAGCTGAGAGAGGTGCAGTGTCTGACAGAGAAGGGAAGAGAGCTCCAGAGTGGTGCATGGTGCAGCACAACAGAAGGTTCTTGCTCCGTGCTGCGTATTAAACCATGTTTCATTCGACCAGGCCTTTATATCGGATAAGACCATTCCTTCACTTGGAAACATATCACCATTCAACACCTTGACTGCTTGCTCAGGCGAATTGGACTTTTTTTAATGAATTAATTTCTTCAAAAGCTACTCAAACCAGGCGCCGACCAGATCTGAGATGGTGAGTTGAACTGTGTTTACCAAAGGCAGTGTGTCTTTAAGAACGCACCTGAAGTTCTAAGCCGTTCCTCACCAGCCTTCCTTATTAGTTTGGGTGCCGAGACGCTAAGGACAGTCCTTTGTTATACGTACCACATAGACCACTGTCGGCATTTCGGGTGTAGGCCGTGCCACATGTGCACAGGTTGGTTGTGCAATCTGCCCCCGACGTGCAGAGGTTCGCGTAGCCATCTGCTGAGCACCCCTGGCCTGCCTGTATCACTGAAACACCCAGTATTTACTACAAATAAACTGGTAGTTAGTTACCCATGCGTCATTCGTATGCCTAGCTGTATTGTCGTGAGATCTCCGTGGCAAACATTCCGCTACGCATATAGAGTTGGCCCTTTGCAGACAAACATCCACAATTCATTGCGTTCGCTGTTTGAAACAATTTTGCTGGAATTTTGCTTCCTTTTAGTGGTCATATTTGAAGGAGTAGATCCAACAATCCATTTCCTTATTACCACAATCAGAAAACAGAATGATTATACATGCAATGTTAATTGCCACGCTTGAAGCGACACAAATCATAACAGCTAAAACTGAATAACTTGTGCATGTCATTGGAACGAACAATCAAATCGGTATCCAAAGCAGTCAGTTATGTTTGCCTGTCTTGTCGTAAAAAAGACGCTATTTAAAGCCGAACAGTTTAGGTATAATTTCTCTGAGAATCCATAAAAGGCGTTTTTTAATCATTTTAAGCAGGTAACGTTACATAAAAAGGCACGGTACATTTCAGTAACTTCTTGGTTTAAACACAATTTTATTCAGAATTTCTTCTCATGAACAGTTCGAAACACACAGCTAGGACACGCACTCAAGCAAAATATCACTTGAACAGAACAATACTAAATTACACACATTTTCGTAATGGTGGACATAACAACAATAAACCAGAAGAACAAATTGAAAGAATGGGGATGGGGAGCTAAATAGGAACAAAGGAATCTACAGAAGATAAAAAAAGATAAGGGAGGGGGAGGGGGAAGAAAGTACTAACAACCACAAGGAGAGACAAGGACGAAAGCGCATAGGAAGAGAACATCAAGTCTAAGACATGCAACATGTAAATTCAAGTAAATGTAACAATTGTTTATGGAAGGCAGTAATTCGTTAACATATAAAATACGAGACAAACGATAATAATCATTACTTATACGCTGCTTATGTAATCAAATACGATAACACAGAGAGAGGCAGTGTGGAGGTACACATACGCCTGCCCACACACATATACACTATCAATGCGTGAACACATTGTTACGACTCAACTCCAAACAACTCTTGTTTAGCCGAGACTGAAATATTTTGTTGCACCATTAGGGTAAGAGTCTACGAGACCTTGGAGACGAAGTAATGACGTCACTAGTATGAGAATCTACATGTTGGATCAACGTCATTACTGCGTCATTAATATGCGAATTTACGTAACTCATGGAGTTGCATCGTGGGATGAAAACAGTTATTTGGAGGAAGGAAACGTGAACCGCTAACCATTACGGTCACTCTATTTGCCGGGTACTGAGAGGCTACAAGTGGGGAACAAGAATCCTGTGTAACCACCGATGAAAAGCCGCCGGCACTTAACCTACCATCCCAAGGCCTGAGATGTAACCCGCAGCCGCACAGACTCGTAGAGTAGTGTCCGGAAAGGAGCATCAAGAGGTAAGGTGTCGTTGTAATATCGAGCGCCCATCAAGGAACAGCTATTATACACTCACATCTATGTCGCATATATTTGTTTTAGAATGTTTAATGAAGTTAATCATAAACGTACATGCTGCAAGTTAGTTCGGCATATAGATCTAGTATTTTATTCAGTAACCATGCTTGGTTTGTCTGCGAACCGCCCGACATGAAGATAGGGCAAGAAATCAAAATTAACCTTGATCCTAGGATACCGTTGTTAATAACAAGTATTACCTTTGATCCAGGGGTTCGAGCGTCTAGGATCCGCTGGGATAAGGGTGAACTAATCAAGCTACGCCACCAGTGTGATCCACCAGCGAGGAGCAAAAGGAGTTTGTCTACTAATTATCATCATCATCCAGTAATCTTCATCAAGTTCGTCACTGCTACGGTCATCATGTGAATCCAGGCTTCCATCAGGACATTCGGACTTTGTAACTAACCAGCCCATTTAAGATAAGTCCAGTTCGACATTAAACTAGCTGTCAATGCAAGAACAATTAACTATGAACGCAAATTCGTTAGATCTAAAATAGAAATAGTTTGTTAAAGAATCCGGAAATATTACCAACCAATAAATTTATTCATTAATCTAAATCATCAGTGTTTTACGAGATTGATTTGAAGCATGACTGTTGTAAAGTATTGAATATAACTTTGGTGTGTTCTTAGATATTGTATATCTAAAACACAAGGTAAAAAGTGGAACTGCAACAATGGGGGCTCTGTCCGGAGATCTATACTGAACTCGTGTTCGTACCTAAGAAAAACTTGCATTGACAACTGGTTTACCCCATAAATTAGTTAGTCAAATTATCCGTGAAGCGACGGAAATTAGAATATTTTCTGGAAAAATCTTTCTTCATTTTTTCTTTCTTCAAAATTCAAAATCATTTCCTGCTTCATGTCGGATTCACTCATATACAGACCAGACGGTGGTATTGGTAAGTAGAATATTTAAATTATTTCTGTAAGAAGAAATTTTAAATAACTCCGTGTTTGATTTGGGTACATTCTGCCCAAAGAATCTTCGCGATCGCTGTTGTTCACGAACAGCGTTTTTGCTAAATTAATTCGTGGAAGGATTTCCATCTAGTTCGTCGAACAGTATCATAGTCATAAGGTAAGACATAGAATTGATGTCCGACAACTTCACGGGAAATTGGCAGTTTACTAACTAACTGTCGGTTCGAATTATACTCTCAAGTTCTGATCAAAACGGTGAGTGTGTTATAGTTCCAACCAGGATGGACGCTCGATAGTACTAGGACCTTAGTTTAAGTTCAGATTAAATTATAACTCTAGTCGGAGTAACATTTAAAACGTGTTGCTTATCTAAGTTGTGCTTCACATTATTAGTTATCTATAACCCGCGGGTTGATAGTTAATAGTGGGGAAAACTTCTGTGGGTGTGTTTGACAGACTGAAGGTCGTCATCACATAAGGCTTTGTAAGGCAACTTACTCAGCGACACACCGCTAAGTCCTAGTTAGTCGTTTCGGTTCAAGATAGAGACGAAGGACAGGTGTAGGAAAAATCACGTGCGCGTGTAACATTGTTTGTACCAGTGTTGAAAGGTTGAACAATACCTGCGGGTAAGTCTTCCATATTAGAGTACCACCAAGAGTGGATGTACCAAAGTTTTTGTATTTTGAGGGATTACATAAAATGGCTGATACCAGACATCATCAGCACTACACCAGATTCTCGTCAACTGTGGGCATAGACCCAGAATATACAGAAGGAGCAAATCTGATTGATATCACCGATCTAGGTGATGACGGCCACGCCGCTCAGCCTGTGAACGGACATGTCGAGCGGGCCGTTCCATCAAGTCCCAGCGTCAGTTCGATCAAGGAATTGATCACCATGGGGAAAGAGTTTGGTTTGGAGGGAAAGGAACTACAGTCATTCGTCCAAGGGGAGAGGGATAAAGAAGCTCAAGAGCGTAAAGATGAGCGCCAATTCAAAGAGAATGAGAGAGACAGACTCTTTAGGATAGAAGAGCTGCGCATTCAGAGCGAGGTTCAGATGAACACGAATGAAAACGCAGCTCATCCTTCCCAATCCTCACATGACCATGATCCCCGTTTCATTCCCAAAATCCCTTACCTTGATGACAAGGATGACGTTGAATCCTGGCTCAAACAGTTTGAACACTATGCCAGAGATATGAATTTGGACGAATCAAAGAAAGCCTCCCGGCTGATATACTTCTTGAAAGGTAAGGCCCGTACCATCGTGTCCAAAATGGACGATGAGGATGTTGATGACTATGAAAAGGTGAAGAGCGCGTTATTTGAAGGATTCCAGCTCACCGCTGAGCAATATCGCATGAAATTCCGCAATACTAGACGTAATCCCGCGGAAACTTACAAAGAACACATCACTAGACTCGATCGGTACCTAACCAAGTGGATCGAGCTTGATCCGTGCGAGAAAACTGTCAAAGGATTAACCGATTTGATCCTACGAGAGCAGTCCTTGCAGTCAATGCCTTCCGATCTCGCCGTGCATGTCAAAGACCGGAACCCGATCAATGCCAAGGAGATGGGAAAACTCGCGTCCGATTATGAGCTGAACAGAAGCCAAAATAAATTGAGACCGACACCAACGCGAACTCCTCAGGACGGAACGAAACGTTTTGAGAAGGATCATAAACCATCACCTCAACAAGGTAAAAGATCTTCTTTGACACCGGCGGAACGCGAAAAACTCCGAGAAGCAGGACTATGCTTCTATTGTCGCGTAGGTCTACACCGTTCGAGCGATTGTCCCTTACGGAAAAAAGGCAACACCGCCGGAGCTGTGACGGTTGAAGATGTCCAACGCGAAACACAGAAAAAAAAATCCCCGTTAGATAAATTGTGTCGAGACTGCACCACAAAAAAGTTTTCGGATCTAGTTGACGTCAAAGTCAACGGCAAACGAGTGACCGCCCTGAGAGACTCGGGCTGTAGCTCGATTGTGGTGGCCGCACATCTTGTGCCGGCCGACAAAATGACTGGTCAGAGAAAGAGGACCACGTTAGCGGACAAAAGTAAAGTCCGGTACTGTGAGACCGCGATCATTCATGTAGATTCGCCCTTCTTCTGCGGAGAGACAGAAGTCGTGGTCATGGCGGATCCCATAATGCCGGTGCTCATAGGGGAGTTCCATGGAACTCAGAACGACAGGAGGAAAACACCAATTTTCCCTGTCAGAGAACCTGCCTGGTATCACGACAGCGCTGAGACAGTCGCTGGGGCCGTAGATACAAGAGCACAGTCCAAATTGGACAATGATAGAGACAAATCTGCGAGTAAGCCAAGTAGCCGGGAGCCAACATCGGATATGTTTACTCCAAAGGACTTACGCGAGGCTCAGAAGACAGATCCTTCGTTAGACAGCATCAGGAAACAAGCTGCTACCGGAGAAGAGAGAGGCCACATGAGGGTCGTGGAAAAGAATGGTATCTTGTACCAGTCGACGTTCAATCGGAAAGGAGAGGAGTCTTTGAAGGTTATTCTTCCCAAATCGTTCCGTAGTAAGGTGCTCGCATTCGGCCATGATCATCCAATGGCAGGACACCAAGGTCAGCGTCGTACCGCCGAAAGGATTAGACGCGAATTTTGGTGGCCATGCTGTGGTGTTGAGATCCGTCGATACTGCTTGTCATGTGACGCTTGCCAGCGATCCGCGCCAAAACACCTTACGAAGAAGGTCCCATTGGGCAAGATGCCAGTGTTCGAGACTGCTTTCAGAAGAGTAGCAGTCGATATCATCGGGCCTATTCTTCCTATGTCCGAGAACAAAAAACGGTACATCCTCGTCATGGTTGACTTTGCCACCCGCTACCCTGAAGCTGTCGCGTTGAAGGACATTCACACCGAGACAGTAGCCGATGCTTTGTGGGATTTTTGGACTAGACTCGGTATCCCAAGTGAAATATTGACTGATAACGGGAGCCAGTTCACAGGCACTCTGATGCAGGAAGTCACTAAACTCCTCCGCATCAAAAGGAAAACCTCTGCGGTATTTCATCCAGCTGGAAATGGTTTGTGCGAGAGAATGAATGGCACGTTAAAGAACATGCTCAAAAAGATGTGCATAGAACAGCCCAAAGCATGGGACACGTTCATCTCTGCATTACTGTTTGCATACCGCGAGACTCCTCAAGAGAGTTTAGGTTTCTCGCCATTCGAACTGTTGTTCGGGCGTACTGTCAGAGGACCAATGCAACTCTTGAGACAGATTTGGACAGATGAGAGCGTCTCAGATGAGGTCAAAACCACTGCGGAATATGTAGTGAACCTTCGTGAGAGGATCGAAGAGACCTGTTTGCTTGCTCGAGAGAACCTGAAAAAAGCCTCAGTGCGATCTGCTCAATATTACGATCGTAAAGCCAAACCAAGGTCGCTAAAACCAGGAGAGAAAGTCCTGATTCTCAAGCCATTGAAAACAAACAAACTGGAACTCACTTGGCAAGGTCCATTTGAAGTGTTAGAGAAGTTGAATGATTTCGACTACAAAGTCCAAGTAAGGAGGAAGGAAAAGGTATTCCATGTCAACCTCCTCAAGTCTTACGTCGAACGTGAGCAACCTGTCACCGATGGAACAATTCCGGTTGCAGTAGTAGAAGAAGAAGAGGAAGAAGTGATCGTCTCAGTAGTGGTAGAAGAGGACGAAACCACTAACGACGACATCTTCAGGTTGGACAGTCAGAGGACTATCCCAACATTTGAGACAAAGCGCACAGAAGGTTTAGACCACGTGCACTTTTCAGAGAAACTCACTCAGTCACAGCGAACTGAAGCGAGACAGATCTGCGCGGACAGACTAGATAATCTGACCGACGTACCACTCACCACGAATCTGACTACGTGTCGAATCGAGGTCACAGACAAGAAACCGGTCTATATAAGACCACGCCCCATTCCACATGCGTATGTGAAGATGGTGGAGAATGAAGTCGAAGAGATGTTGAAGCTAGGAGTCATCGAACCCGCCAACTCAGCTTACAATTCACCCATTGTTCTCGTCAAAAAGAAAGAAGAAGGGAAGTACCGCTTTTGCGCGGACCTCCGTGGGCTGAATGATGTCACGGTGTTCGATGGGGAACCCATCACCGACGTTCAACATTTGTTCCAAAGCTTAGGAAAAGCCAAGTACTTCTCCAAGCTAGATCTCACGCGTGGCTACTGGGGAATACCCATTGTCGAGGAAGACAGAGACAAAACCGCGTTTGTGACGTCACGAGGCCAGTTTCGATGGGTGAACATGCCCTTCGGGTTGAAGACCGCCACTGGCATTTTCAACAGGATGATGAGGAAGTTGCTAGGTCCCCTCAACCGGGACGATGTGTACCATTTTATGGATGACATCTTGATAGCCACTGAGACGTGGGAGCAACACATGGAAGCCCTGAAGGCAGTCCTTCAGCGGCTCAAAGAAGCCAACCTTGCAGCAAAACCGTCGAAATGCTACATCGGATTCGACCAATTGCCGTATCTTGGCCATGAAATCGGGCATGGAGAGAGGTGGCCAGAAGACGATAAAATCGTGAAGATCGTGAACGCCAAAGAGCCAGCTACAAAGAAACAGCTACGCGCATTTTTGGGTCTCACGGGGTTTTACCGAGAATACCTGGAAAACTACTCGACTGTGGTCGTGCCGCTCACCGACATGACAAAGAAGAGCTTGCCAGACAAACTCAAATGGAGTGACGAGGCAAAGAAGAGCTTCGCAAGACTCAAACGAATGGTCAGTGAGAAACCAGTCCTGAAAATGCCTGATTTCGGCAAGGACTTCGTTCTCCGCACTGACGCATCAGACCGAGGAATCGGTGCGGTACTGATGCAACTACATGGAGAGAAGCTACACCCCGTAGCGTACCAGTCGAAGAAGCTACTCGGGGCTGAGTCCCGATACGCGACTGTGGAAAAGGAATGTCTAGCAACAGTCTGGGGAGTACAGAAGTTTGAAAGATACCTGTACGGACGACACTTTGTGTTGGAGACAGACCACCAACCCTTGAAATGCCTACAGAGGAATCCAACAAACCCTCGCCTGTTACGATGGTCGCTACAATTGCAACCATACTCCTTCACAATCAACTACATCCCAGGAAAGGACAACCTAGGTGCCGACTATTTGAGTCGCATCAACTGAGTTTCAGAGTCCAGAAGGAAAATTTGTCCACCCCGTTGGAGTAGTGAGGCCAAACTGGCCGCGACAGGCTCATGCGGATCTACTCCAAAATGTGGAAACAATTGTATATGCATATTGTATATTGTATTGTATTGTATTGTATATTGAGTCGTATAAACGGAAACGAAATAAGATTTCGCTTGTCCACCCCCCGGGGTTATGTTACGACTCAACTCCAAACAACTCTTGTTTAGCCGAGACTGAAATATTTTGTTGCACCATTAGGGTAAGAGTCTACGAGACCTTGGAGACGAAGTAATGACGTCACTAGTATGAGAATCTACATGTTGGATCAACGTCATTACTGCGTCATTAATATGCGAATTTACGTAACTCATGGAGTTGCATCGTGGGATGAAAACAGTTATTTGGAGGAAGGAAACGTGAACCGCTAACCATTACGGTCACTCTATTTGCCGGGTACTGAGAGGCTACAAGTGGGGAACAAGAATCCTGTGTAACCACCGATGAAAAGCCGCCGGCACTTAACCTACCATCCCAAGGCCTGAGATGTAACCCGCAGCCGCACAGACTCGTAGAGTAGTGTCCGGAAAGGAGCATCAAGAGGTAAGGTGTCGTTGTAATATCGAGCGCCCATCAAGGAACAGCTATTATACACTCACATCTATGTCGCATATATTTGTTTTAGAATGTTTAATGAAGTTAATCATAAACGTACATGCTGCAAGTTAGTTCGGCATATAGATCTAGTATTTTATTCAGTAACCATGCTTGGTTTGTCTGCGAACCGCCCGACATGAAGATAGGGCAAGAAATCAAAATTAACCTTGATCCTAGGATACCGTTGTTAATAACAAGTATTACCTTTGATCCAGGGGTTCGAGCGTCTAGGATCCGCTGGGATAAGGGTGAACTAATCAAGCTACGCCACCAGTGTGATCCACCAGCGAGGAGCAAAAGGAGTTCGTCTACTAATTATCATCATCATCCAGTAATCTTCATCAAGTTCGTCACTGCTACGGTCATCATGTGAATCCAGGCTTCCATCAGGACATTCGGACTTTGTAACTAACCAGCCCATTTAAGATAAGTCCAGTTCGACATTAAACTAGCTGTCAATGCAAGAACAATTAACTATGAACGCAAATTCGTTAGATCTAAAATAGAAATAGTTTGTTAAAGAATCCGGAAATATTACCAACCAATAAATTTATTCATTAATCTAAATCATCAGTGTTTTACGAGATTGATTTGAAGCATGACTGTTGTAAAGTATTGAATATAACTTTGGTGTGTTCTTAGATATTGTATATCTAAAACACAAGGTAAAAAGTGGAACTGCAACACACATCCATCAAATCAGTTGACCAGATTTAACAATAAACGATTGGACAGAATCAAATATCAATATGTTATTACGAACAGAATATTGCTCGCTACCTTTTAATAATATTTCCACGCGTCTGAAGTGAACAGGCAACGAATTGATTGTTGTCAGACGAGCATCTGCATACAAAGTGCAGTTTAATAAATAAGGTTCGGCTGTTACATTTGGATCACCGCAAACACACTGTGCATTATCGTTTAGATGGCGTTTACACAAGTCTGAATTAAGGTTACTAATATTCAAACGCATTCTGCAGTGTTGAACTTCTGTCTGTCGTTTTCCAAAATATTAATAAGCTGGTACACTATGATCAGGACTTTGTAAATAATGCTTAAACTCGCTTATTGAATTTGTTGTTTTAATCACATGAGGCAAATTAGTCCATAAAACTGTGGAGAATGGAATGAAGGATGTTCGGAATATGTCTGTCCTATGTGCTGGTACGAATCTTTCGAATGGTCGTCTTCTGTGGTAGGGATTTAGTGAAGAGACTAGTGGTGGCAAGAGGTTAATTAAATATTGTGGACATTTACCATGAAACAAAATTAATTTATGTTGTTTTCGGCGTTCCTTTAAACTACAAAAAACACTTTCTTTGTAAATCTTATCATGGTTTGTTCCCCGCACACCGCCAATTGTAACACGTAATGCTTCAAGGTGTACATTTTCAAGTGTTTTTGATAAGGCTTCGGTACAATTGTCCCATAACACATCAGCGTAATCAAAATGTGGCAGAATAAAAGATGCATACATTATTTCCAAACTATATCTGCATAACTTATACTTAAAATATCTTTAGCAGTTAATCAACAAAGTGGTCTTTTTCACAATATTTCTAATTTGAGCGTCCCATTTACAATCGTTTTGCAAATAAATGCCAAGATGCTTGTGTTCTGGTATGTCTTCCAGGAGATTTCCATTACAAAATAGAGGATCATTTTAGTTTAAATCACGTTTTATTTTCAGGAGTTTAGTTTTGGTTTCATTAAATGTAACTTTCCAACGTGCTGCCCAACTACTAATTTTATCAAGGTCTGAATTAAGAATTTCGGCACGTTGTATCGGGTCATTTAATGCAAGTGACAAGCTAGTATCATCAGCAACCAAGTTGATAACAGACTCAATGTCATTTATAATATCATTTATATAAATCAAAAATAACAAGGGGCCTAACACTGAACCCTGAGGAACGCCTGCTTGTAAACCTTTTAACTCTGACTTGGCACCTTTAACAACAACCGATTGAACACGGTTTGTTAAATAGCTACGAAACCATGACAATAGTCGGCCTCGAACACCAATCGACTCCAGTTTTACCAATGATCCTTTGTGCCAAACTTTATCAAAAGCTTTTGACACATCAACAAATACCGCCTGTGTTGTCAAACCGTTGTGGTAGTTTGAACACAAGTCATTATATATGGAGACAAGTTGACAGATCGTCGAGTCGCCGAGTATAAAACCGGACTGTGTAGGTGTGAGAATGTTGTTGGATTGTAAAAAGTTATATAATTGGCTGTGAATACATCGCTCCAAGACTTTGCCAACACAGCTCAACAAGGAAATCGGACGATAATTATTACAAGCGTCTGCAGGACCTGTCTTGTAAATAGGCGTAACATTAGCTGTTTTCCACATGTTAGGATAAACTCCTTCCCTCAGACTCCTGTTGAAGATATACGTCAGTGGCTCCGAAATAACATCTAATGCTGCTATGAGAAGTCTATTGTGAATCAAATCGGGACCAATGGCTTTTCTTTTATCAAGGTTTCTAATTACATCTTTTACCTCATTAACTGACAAAACAATATCACAAAATTCGCGATCTTACAACGGGACTTGAGGGACTTCATCGTCTGGGTCTTCGACAGTGGACTTTTTTTATAAAGAAATTATTGAAGGCGTTGGCTTTGTCTTGGCTTAATTCGTAAACTTTGCCGTTGTCACAGATAGGTGGAATTTCATCTTCACATAAACCTTTCTTCTTCATAAATGACTTCACCAGTTTCCACCAGTCTTTGCTACCAAACTGCGTTGGATCAGAAACTTTTAACATCTAATTCGGAATGGAATTCAATAATACGTTCTCTTTCCTTTGTTGTAATAAGGTTACGTGCCTGGCGATAGTTCAACCAGTCTTCCGGCTGCTTGCTTGTTTTGGCTTTCAAGTAAATCTGGTCACGTTGGTCAATTAACATTAGGATTTCAGGTGTTATCCAGGGTGCGTCTTTAGGGCGTATCGTAACTTTTTTTACTGGCATAAACTGTTTTGCTATATCTATAAACATTGCAGAAAAAATATTAACACTTTCATCAAACACCTTCTTCATCAACATTTCTTGTCAGTTAACCTGAGACAGTGCTGCACAGAAACCATCAACATTAACTTCTTAACGTATTGCCTTCAAATAGTCCAAACCGTGTACTTACTTATGTCATTCCATACATATACAATGTATTAAGTCGTTGGAGACATTAGTTGTGCGGTTATGTGACATGTCAGAAAAAGATTTAAAATTGTATTTTTTTCCGGACTGAACAAAACATTTATTTTTGCATTCTTCAAGAACAATAACGGTAGCGGCTCATGCCAACATTGCATGCACTTTGTTGAACCTCCGGACCCGCAACGAAGTTCGGGCGCTTGGCTCCCTGAACTAAGCCTTCGCGTCGTCGATCTGTCCCTGAAAGAATGTGTACCCCCCCCCCTTCCCCACACCCCCTTTAAAAATGATGTGATCCGCTCCTGTTTTACACACATCTCGAGAGTCATTGTTCACTAAAAATGATGTGATCCGCCCCTGTTTTACACACATCTCGAGAGTCATTGTTCACTAAAAATGATGTGATCCGCCCCTGTTTTACACACATCTCGAGAGTCATTGTTCACTAAAAATGATGTAATCCGCCCCTGTTTTACACACATCTCGAGAGTCATTGTTCACTAAAAATGATGTAATCCGCCCCTGTTTTACACACATCTCGAGAGTCATTGTTCACTAAAAATGATGTAATCCGCCCCCGTTTTACACACATCTCGAGAGTCATCGTTCACTAAAAAATGATGTGATCCGCCCCTGTTTTACACAGATCTCGAGCCATTGTTCTCTAAAAATGATGTAATCCGCCCCTGTTGTACACAGATCTCGAGCCATTGTTCACTAAAAAGACTATAACGCTAACTGTCTCGATCTGTGTAAAATGTCACATTTAGGTCAACATTACAAATAACATATAATATACGAGTTGGTAGTTATGAAACGAGCAAGGATAGAGTGTCCTTAATCAGAACAAACATCATTGAAAGCATAACTACTTGAATGTTAACGACTCACAGCACACACCAGCCACGGGGTCGCAGGCCAGGAGCAGAGTTGGGTGGACACACGCGTCATTGCCTACGACACAGGACTCGTCGATATCTTTGTAGACCGTTTTCACTTATGTAACATAGAAACAAGCAAAATGCTAAATGGAAATAAATTAAGAGAGACCTCAGCTCTCAAATGTGTGAAGTCACAAATCCTGAGAGAAGAGACAGTATAGTATGTGTCTGATAGCTTGGACTCGTAGTATAGTAGAGAGAGAGAGAAAGAGAGAGAGAGAGAGAGAGAGAGAGAAAGAGAGAGAGAGAGATTGAGAGAGAGAGGCAGAGATAGACAGAGACAGAGACAGAGAGAGAGAGAGAGGGCGAAAGGGAGAGAGAGAGAGGGCGAAAGGGAGAGAGAGAGAGACAGAGAGAAAGAGAGAGAGACAGAGAGGCAGACAGACAGATAACTCAGAACTCAGAACGTTATTACATAAGGATAAAGGTTTTAGGCTTAGCCTAATCTTCCAACCTGTCCTTGGAACATATACAGAGAATAATTGTAAACAAAAGGAAAGACTGCGCACATACCTCATCAAAGTATTAAACTAATAAAACATCAAAATAATGGTCGAGTATAAACATAACAAATATTGGACTCACAAAGTCATATAAAACAAAACCAGACACAACAAACGTAAATGTTTTTTTTTAAATTTCTTAAAAAAGTACAGCAATGTATTGCCGAACAGGGCCATATACAGGCAGCTAAAGTTTCAAGAAGAAGGGGGAGGGGGACGAGGGATTACACATTCAGATTAACTACATATACAATATTTAAAAGATAAACAAACACTTAAGAGCATTGCATACATTATCCGAGAACACAATGGAAACTAAACATTTGGGGCAGTTTATAGTGTGATCAAATGTGTGTGCAACTGCCTTTTAAAGGCCTTTAAGGATGCGGATCGTTTGATTTCTATTGGCAAAGAATTCCACAGAGATGATCCTGAAAAAGCTAAGCTGGATTTATAAAGATCTATACGAGGAATTGGAGGAAGTAAATGTTGAGACCCATACCTCTTCGTAACATGTGTAAAATAGGATTGCACATAACTGGGCACATCACCATGAACTAATTTATACATAAGGCCTAAAAAAAAAAAATAGGTGTGGTTACGGTAACCCGACCTACCCTATTTTTAGGGGCCGATCCTATAACTTTTTATTACATTTGTCAAAAAAACAAAAAAAAAACCGAGTGCAAAAAACGCAATGA
Organism: Littorina saxatilis; assembly: GCF_037325665.1. Classification (NCBI taxonomy): domain Eukaryota; kingdom Metazoa; phylum Mollusca; class Gastropoda; order Littorinimorpha; family Littorinidae; genus Littorina; species Littorina saxatilis. Next base: position 67,977,719 of record NC_090252.1, read on the forward strand.
AAGCGAAAGCGCCCGAGTCGCACACTTATTTCCCTGTCAAGTAAGTTTAATTTGTACACATTAGAAAAAAAAATTAAAAAAAAAAAAAGTGATTGACCTACCTACCCTATTTTTTTTGGCTATGTTACCGTAACCACACCTATTTTTTTATTTTTTTGCCTAAAGACATCCTTATTGTATGCAAGGTGGGTTTTTAGAGGAAGTAAATTAAGGCTGTTTAACTTCATTTCTGTAGACATGTGCAATTCATACATGATAAGTTTTGCAGCACGACGGTACAAAGAATTGAGTTTCGATAAGTGAACATCATTGCAGCCATCCCACAATGTCGAAGCAAAATTAATATGAGGCATTATATGAGCATGAACGAACATTTTTAATGTTTCAGATTTGGCATAATATTTGAGTTTTGACAACAAATACAAATTCCTTGATAACACTTTGCAGAGGTTGCTTATGTGTGTTTGCCATTTCATTTCTTCATCGACAGTTACACCAAGTATGCGATGTTCTTTAACTTGCTGTATTTGAGATGTACCTAAGGACAGTTGTAATTTAAGAGGACTTATCTGATGCTTTTGTCTTGTGGTAATAACAATGCTTTTAGTTTTTTTCTGTCTGGGTGCAGTATCATGGCATTTGATGTGCATAATTTCGCAACTTCGACCAAAGTGTTCTCCAGGGAAGAATTTACTGATTCCAACGAGGTGTTACTGGTATGAATAGACGAATCGTCTGCAAAAAACTTGCATTTGACTTTATCATCCAATACATGTAAAGGCAAATCATTAACGTAAATACAAAAGAGAATAGGTCCTAATACAGACCCTTGAGGGACGCAATGTTTTACTAGTGCAGTAGACGAATTCTGGAATTGTAGAGTGACATATTGTGTCCGGTCAGCAAGATACGATTTAAAGAAGTCACAGACCGAATCGTTTCTCAAATAATAGTGTAATTTTTTCAACAATATGGAATGATCGACTAAGTCAAATGCTTTCTTAAAATCCAAAAACAATGCTCCTGTAACTTCAGACTTGTTTATTGCTGACAGCCAAGCTTCACAGAGAGACGTAAGAGCTGTCTGGCAAGAATGCTTGGACCGAAAACCGGATTGAAACTGATGGAACCAATTGTGTTCTTCCATGTAAGCAAGAAGATGCTTGTGCACATGCCGTTCTAATGGTTTTGACAAAACAGGCAGCAAAGAAATGGGTCTAAAATTACTTGGGTCTGAGAGATCTTTACATTTGGGAAGGGGTATGACTTTGGCGCTTTTCAATTTAGACGGAAACAAGTTCTGCTCAATATACGGTAGAGAAAGCTTCAATAACTTCACGGGTATTTTATCAGGACCCATGGACTTTTTATTCTCCATGTTTTCAATAAATGTTCCGACCTCATGAACTGCAATCGGAGGAATGATAAACGCTTCATTGTTTATTCTGTTCCGCTGACAGTATTCGTCCAATTTTTGAAAACAGTTATCTGTATCCGGAGAATATGTTTCTGCCACAGAAGCCTTCAATTTATCCGCTAAAGATATAACATGATTATTAAATTCTTCCGCAGATAGTTTTGTTAGATTAGCAGTTGACTTTTTCCTAGATTTATCAAGGATTTCATTTACTGCCCGCCAAATTGTTGCAGTATCTTTCTTATCGGAAATCAATTTATCAAAGTAACCAGTTTTTGATTGTCTCACACGGTTTAACACCTCATTCCTCTGCTGTTTATATTCGCTATCATCTTATTTTCCTTGAAATAATCTCTCAGAGCCATCGCCTCTATAATATCTGATGTTAACCAAGGTGGAAGTCTGGCATGTTTTACTCTATGCTGACGCAGGGGCACGTGCTTATCTATAATTGTGCTTAAAATGCTATACAAATGAATAAAAGAATCATCTGCAAGACTGAAATCATAAACGCTCTGAAATGGAGCTTCACTAAGATCACGAAAAAATGCAGACTCATCAAAATGTCTAAAACTTCTGTATTCTATGGTCGTGTGGCCTTTTGGTCATGATTTAGGCAAGCGCATAGAGACCGAACAAAAAATAAGCCTATGATCGCTGATACTGGAATTGGACACATACACATTTGAAATAATCTTCTTATTATCAGTATATATGTGATCAATAAGAGTTGCTGTTGTGTCTGTTATTCTTGTTGGGTTCAGAACCAGTTGATGAAGACCTAATAAAGTTGTTGTTGAATTCCATACTGTTTGAGGCTTATTCAGATTAATATTAAAATCTCCAAGCAATACAATATCTTTATTGCGTGATTTGACTTTATCCATCATCTGAATGAAATATTCTGACCAAATCGACGTTTCGGCAGGGTTACAATATATATAACCTATGAGCAGAGGCGAGGTTTTACAGTTTGTTACTTCAATCCAAATGCACTCAATATTGTCGTCCTCTAAATCAGTTCTTCGTGTTGCAAATTCAGAAATTCCGGGCTAGTAGACACCGCCTAGCAACTCGCCCGGCTGGCCAATGACAATGCTGGTCAAATGCGGCCCTTTTTGATTGTAATATCTGATTTTAAAGCCATATAAACACTGCAGATCAACTGTGTTCTGTACCGGGCCAGCGAAATTTCTGCCACACTAGTGCCTTTCTTAAAGTTACTCACCCGGTTGGATGTGGTTAGTCGAGACTACCTTAATATAGTTTTGGCGATGACTGTTTTTTGTTGTTGTTAATCTGTTATTTGATGCCGACAGTTTGACCAAATATGATCGATCCTCGCATGGTCAAATGTCCAGGAAAATTAAAGCTAAGTTCAGGCAAAAATATAAAATTGTCATGTTCCACAATGTCTATGAGGCTAGACCAGCAGATAATGTGTTTGTGATTATCATTACGTATGGCATAGGGCAGTCGATTGAGATCCGTCGCGATATAACCTTCGTGGTTGAAAACGACGTTAAACACCAAATAAAGAAAGAACAGTCGATTGAGTATTTGCTTTCCTTGGTCTTAAAATTTTTTTCATTCTGTTTTTATTTTACAAATGTTATTTATTTATTTATTTATTTATATTTTTAGTTGTACATTTGCTGTTCATGAGACCTGAACAGACAGTTTGACTTAATGTCTGACATATGTAGAGAATGTGTATACTTTATGTAGAGCAAGAACTTACCACAGACACCCGCAGATGCAAAATAATAATCTGCACACACGCATGACTTTGGTGACGTTGACGAGGGGCATTCAGCGTGGGGATCATCGCAGACTGCACCTGTGCAGGCGCCGCCAGGACTCCCTACCCCTGGATCTGTTAAAACAAATCGGATTTGGTTAAAAGCCTTGCCATGTAAACGATTCGGCCCACCATCTCACAGCTGATCAGGCTTATACACAAAATACGACCATCCCTCAATTTGGATACATAGCCACATTAAACATCCTGACTGCTTGCTGAATACTGTTAGATTGTAGGGGGTAACAAGTTCATAAGTAGCCAGAAGAGTCAGTTAGAAAAAAGACAGAGAGAAGCCGCGTTGTTGAGTGTTAGATGTGCAGTGTCCAAGGGGAGGGATGGTCCTATTCCATGTGAAAGCCTGGCCGGGTCTCAGAGGGTGAGTGGAATTGTTGACACAGGAAGGTTTGGACCTATACATAGATATAGTGTCATTTCTGGTCGGATGCTGTGGGTTCATTACGTGTGTGTGTGTGTGTGTGTGTGGGTGTGTTTGTGTGTTACTTGATGAGATAATGTGTGTGTGTGTGTGTGTGCGTGCGTGTGTGTGTGTGTGTGTGTATGTGTGTGTGTGAGTCGGTGTGTTTGTGTGTGTGTGTGTTACTTGATGAGATAATGTGTGTGTGTGTGCGTGCGTGTGTGTGTGTGTGTGTATGTGTGTGTGTGTGTGTGTGTGTGTGTGTGTGTGTGAGTGTGTGTGCATTATTTGGTGAGAGTGAGCGAAAGAGCGTGTGTGTGCGTGCGTGCGTGTGTGTCTTCATTGAACTTACAACATTCTCCCCCGGTGACTCCGTGGTAGTGTGCATCGCACTCGCAGAATCCGTTGGCCGCCGAGCACGTAGCGTGTGCTACACACTCTCCACCTGAACCATCGGTACACGCAGCGCCTACTTTGGTCGGTGTCACTGTCACTGTCAGATTGTACAATCACACATAGAATACTATATAGAATCATAGACATTTATTATTTAACTCTTTCAGCCCTGCTATTCGCTGGACATTACTTCCCCTTGTTCCTGCCTATGTTAGTACTAAATATACCCTTCATTCCTGGGTTCTGGGTTCAAATCAGGCCTTCTCCTCACACATACAACATGCCAAAGAACCTGAAACATGCTAGTGTACTTACAGTTTGATGACCACATTAACCCAGACCAAGTATATCTAAAGCATGTCTATTGTCTCACTCACTTTAAGTCACAGAGTTCTCATGTAATTTTGTTCTCATAGTCAAGAGGTATCAACTGTAAGCACAAGTTCGTTTCCTGAATGTACAACCCAAAATGTTACTAATCCTGCTTACACAACACATCTACTTCAAGAGGATGTACTGCACATTATATACACCACCAAATATAATTAATTACACACTGATGACAGATGTCTCTTTGTCATTATCTTTGTCTCAGGTAATTAACCTGTGTAAAACGTGAAGAGTTGAAAACAAATGTGCATTTTCATCTTCTAGCTTATCACCACAGTCACTGTCATTTACTAACACATTTGCAAGCTCTGCTCTCTCCTCCTTTAGTTAACAAAGATCAGCATGGTTATCATACACTTCTTCTGGAAACGTATCACTGTCACTGTGTGTCCATGCCTCTGCCAACGTTACAACTACACAATGACGTCATCAAACGGTCCTATCAATAAAGGGAGAAAACCTTTATGAGAAATTCCCCTACAAAATATCCATATCAAATTTCATAAAGATCCATTTAGTATTTTTATAGATATGATCTCTTGCAACATGTTCCGTTCATAACAGGTTCAATTAGTGTGTGACACGAACAGACATTGAGATCTAGCTCTCAGTCAGGT
>NC_090252.1:67985257-68027757 GCF_037325665.1 Littorina saxatilis
GAGAGAGAGAGAGAGAAAATGTGTCATTCGCTGGGGGTATGCAGTGCCTTGGCATTGCACTTCTACCACAGCACAAAAGAGGCACAACTGTGAACATTGACATCATGCCTTGCGGGATGTCTGTCAACTTTTGATTGTGCAACTTGGCTTAACGTACCGCAAGAGTTCCCTGGGCTTCCCGTTGTTCCTGCTTTGCACACACACATCTCAGACCCGGCGTCACCCGCACACGTCGTTGTGGCGTCACACGAATTTGTGTCACTCGAGGTGCAACTATGGCCAACAGTTTTTTCTGTAATAGCCTCTGAAAATCCAGTTAAGCATATTCGAAACAAATTATTGAAGGACTATGGTAGAAGCTTTGTGGTTGTGATTTCTATTGAAAACCCAGCATTCAAAACAAAATTGTCGACAGACTATGACCAAAGTGCAATATCCACTGACAATTTAGTAAAGCATCCCTAAAAGAATATTAAAAGACAATGACAGAAGTTTTGTGATTTCTGAAAATCAAACAAACCAATGCAAACAGTTTATCGAAAGACTAGAGATGAAGAGTAGCAATCATCATTTTCACTGACAATCAAGCAATTATAGACTCACCGCATGTCCCAGTGTGTATGTTAAGGTTAAAATCAGCATTACACAGACAGATGGAGTTCACGCACTGAAGGTTGGAATTAACCACACAAGGTGTTGTGTCTGAGCAGGACCCTCCGTGCAAAGCTGTGGAATCACTTGGCTCTGAAACAATGAAAAGTGTGGTCAGTCCATGGATCCTTGAATCGGTCATTCAGCCAGCCAATCGTTAATTCCCGAATAATCTTTGCTTCAGTCATTGTTTCAAGCAGCCAGTCAGTCAGGCAGGCATACGCTTACTCATAGTCCTTGTATGTGTGTATGTTAAGCTTAAAATCAGCATTACACAGACAGACGAAGTTCACGCACTGACTGTTGGAATTAACCACACAAGGTGTTGTGTCTGAGCAGGACCATCCGTGAAAATCTGTGGAATCAAGCAGTCAGTCAGTCAGGCAGGCATACGCTTACTCATAGTTCTTTGTATAATCACAACTGGCTGATTTGCTACTGTTTTGCTTTATGGCGTAAGTACGGGAGCATGCGCGTCCTCATTCTTACCACTGTTGAGTTCTGGCATGCGCTTCACCCCCACCCATCCCCTGTTGCTGTTTGACATGTGTTATACCAAATGCAAAATGACGATCATGCAGTCAACAGATGATTCCCTTGCTAAAGACCCACGCCTTTTAACCCTGCTAAAAATGACTTGAATTGTGACGTGACAATGTTACATATATCCATGAACTTTTTTCGGAAGTAAGCGGATTATTAACCCTATCTTTGAGTTACAAACGATTACAAACGATTCTCATACATGCTCTTTAGTGGGGAAGTTAACCAAAAAGGAAGAAAGGAGCTATCACGACATGAGTGGATTAAAGATGACTCGCAAGAGGATTTGCACAGGAAGACGTATTTGTAAAGGCACACCCCTTCTATTAACATAATAACAATAATAATAATTGTCAGTAAGTACTGGTGTCACATGACTGATGTGAACCAGTTGATTGGGTAATGGCGATGCGCTTGAATCTGTTAGCGCACTCTTGGAGTGCGCTAACTTTTCCACAGAGCGTATTCTTATGCCCTTTGCCAAAGCGAGACTGTACTCTCATCCTCAGAATTAATTAATGACATGTAGCTTATATTCTTCACTTTACCAAAACATAACCATACATTTCCTGCAGTTCAAAGCAGAAGGTTTTTTCCCTGACAGATCGCAGGCGCCTGTGCCACACCACTGATCTAAAAATAGAAGCGGCTGTATTTCTTCCACAAATGGTCTCTGCTCGTTTTGACTTGCAAAGATGTTTTCTCATATGCCGTGTTAGTGGCATGTAGCTTATTAACCACATTACTAAATGATGAATTAGTGTAACATTCCCAGCGGCAAACAGAAAACACAAGTATTATTCCGATAACGTATCAGCTAGACCAGCATTTGAAAGCGGCGACTCTGTCATAGTAGACTACACTGAAATACGACTGCATCAGTTCGGTAAATGAATAGTTTCCGAATTATTATTTCAAGGCAACAACAATCGGAATCGAAAACGTGTACGGTTAAGAACGTTCTTACCATGTATAAAACTTATTACCAGCCTGCCTCATGCGTGCAGACAAGCAATTGTTGTTTTTGAAATGAGACTGCAGTGCAGTGCCGTGGTTCGACTGCCCTAGCCGCCTAGCAGACGACATAAACCCCGCAGCAAATTAACATGTTGGGCAAATGTGAACAAACAAACGATGGGGACATAATACGTGTAGGGTTCACAGCATTCTTACGGTTCATATATATATATAGTACCAGTCTCCCCGATGAGTGAAGATACAACACGAGAAACATACCACATTTACTTTGAAAATGTGCTACCCGTCGTCATGGCCGGAGTCAATTCAAGGGGCAACACTCTGCACAGTCAATCTGTCGAAGCTCGATGAAGGTTTCGCCGATCGCAAATAACTAAGAGCACAGTCCTTTCCCCGAGTTTAAATGAGGTCTCTATGAAAGATCATCACTTTTTATCTTTACACTACACTCGGATTTACAAACAGAAATTAAAACAAGAGTTTGCGTGTGACGAAAGCACGACACACTTGACACAGCCCACACGTAGATCCGACACAAACCTGACCACACAGTTACGCATATCCAAATGCGCGTTGCAAAATGTGCGTTTTTAATCTTCTTTTTTCTCTGGCGGTACTGACAATATCGATATTGAAACAATCCCAGTGCACTGAGGGATTTATAGAACAAATCTCGAAAATAATTATTGAACTCAGCGCTATGCGCTTCGTTCAATAATGAATTTTCTCGATTTGCTCTATAAATCCCTTAGTGCACTGGGATGTCTCAATAATTTAAATAATTGTCAGTGAGTACTGGTGTCACATGACTGATGTGAACCAGTTGATTGGCTAATGGCGATGAGCTAAAACTGTTAGCGCACTCTTGGAGTGCGCTAACTTTTCCACAGAGCGTATTCTTCCGCCCTTTGCCTAAGCGAGAGTGTACTCTATTCCTCAGAATTAATTAATGACATGTAGCTTATATTCTCCACATTTCCAATGATTATGACCATAAATGTCGTGCTTCTCAATTAAAGCAGAAGTGGTTTTTTTCTGACAGATTGCATGTGCCTGTGCCACAGTTGCCACTGATCTAAAAATAGAACCCGCTGTGTCTGATTTTTCAGTTTCGACTTGCGAAGATTCCTCTCATAATTATGCCATGTTAGTGGCATGTAGCTTATTATCCACATTACCAAATGATGAGTTAGTAGGCTATACAATTCCCAGCAGCTAACAGAAAACACAAGTGTTATTCCGATAAAGAAGCAGCTAGATCAGCACGTAGCAGACTACACTGAAATACGACTGCATCTGTTCAGTAAATGAATGTTTTCCGAATTATTATTTCAAGGTAAGAACAATCAGAATAGAAAACGTGTAGGGTTTAGAACGTTCTTACCATATATAAGACTTATTACCAGCCTGCCTCATGCGTGCAGACTCAGTGCAACTTGACGAGCAATTTTTGTTTTTGAAATGAGACTCAGTGCAGTGGTTCGATCGCCATAGCCTAGCAGACGAAATAAATCCCGCTCAGCAAATTAACATGTTGGGCAAATGTGAACGATAAAACGATGGGGATATAATACATGTAGGATTCAGAGCATTCTTACGGTTTATATTTAGTTCCAGACTCCCCGATTAGTGAAGATACCACACGAGAAACATGCCACATTTATTTTGAAAATGTGCTTACCGTCGACCTTGGCAAGGGGCAACACTCTGCACAGTCAATCTGTCGAAGCTCGATGAAGGTTTCGAATCGCAAATAACTAAGAGCACAGTCCTTTCTCCGAGTTTAAATGAGGTCTCTATGAAAGATCATCACTTTTTAGCTTAACGCTACACTGGACTTTCCCAACAGAAATTAAAACAAGAGTTTGCGTGTGACGAAAGCACGACAACCTTGAGACAGCCCACACAAAAGTAGATCTGACACAAACCTGACCACACAGTTACGCCTTTCCAAATGCGCGTTGAAAAATGTGAGTTTTGGATCTTCTTTTTTTCTCTGGCGGTACTGACAATATCGCTATTGAAACAATCCCAGTGCACTAAGGGATTTATAGAGCAAACCCAGCAAACAATTTTACGTTGTATTCACGTTATATTCACGTTGGGTTACGTTGGGTTTACGTTGCGTTTCAACGTTTTTTTACGTAGATTTGTATGGACGAAATCACGTGGGAATAACGTTGGAAAACAACGTTGCATTTTACGTGACACCAACGTGAATGCAACGTGAATTATTGGTGGAGGTGGATTGTTCGTAAAAACATTACGTGAATTTTACGTTGTCACAACGTGAATTTTTGGTTGTGGTTGTGGTTTGGTTGAAATTGCGTTGCATTTTTACGTAATGTCCACGTGAATGGAACGTAAATTTTAGGTCAAAATTTAGCTCAAAAATTACGTGAATTCTACGTTAACACAACGTAAAAGTTGTGTTTTGGTGCATTTTTCCTGATAAAATTGACGTGAATTACACGTCGACACAACGTGAATTTTTGGTTGTGGTTGTGGTTTGGTTTGATTTCGACGTGAATGCAACGTTGAGAGTGAATGTAGGTTTTGGTAAATGTATCCACGCACACACACCAACTTTCACACTCAGTAACAGATCATAAGGACTATAATTACATGTAACACCATAAACTCAAGATACGATCAACAATTTTATTTCATAACAAAAACATGCATATTATGTTGCGGAGAAATTAAAAATGCACGCAGCTTAGCAGGGCAACAGCACAGCATATTCAATCGATTTCATTCTTTGTCCTGGTGGTCCTCTTCTCCCAGGCAGTCCTCGATGCGCCTCTTTGATGCTGGTCGCTAAACAAAGCAAAGACAGCACATTGATATTAGTGACACCATATATATACGAATCCCACACACACACACACACACACTCACACACAAACTCACACTAGCGCGTCACCTTATTCCCACTACTATGAGTTATACACAACTACAATAAGCGATAAACGTTTCATATGCTGATCAGGATGCAATGAACTTTGACACGCTCCAATTAAAGCCAATTATAGGGGCCGGTGTCCGTCTCTCTCCTTGAGGATAAAAGGGCTCACAGCCTTTTCAACATTGTTATCAAAATCAAAGTCTTTCGGTAACCTGGAAAGCTCCTCGGAGCTAGTACTGTCTCAATTATCCACCGATCGCCGTAGGTCGAAGTTGAAGACTATCAAGTGTATGCATGTTGTAGAGGTGGGAGGTGCACAGAAAATGGAAGCAATCATTACAATCAAACTTTGTTTGTTAAATACACTACTCTTTGTCATCGGAAACTAAAAGTTATTTGGTTTTGGCCTTTTTTTCACAGATTATACATTGTAAATGAAAAAAAGCAAAATGAAGCAATACCAAATAAAAACAAAATGTTCAGAAACATACATGATACATGGGTAGTATCAAAACGGTTGGTTGGTTGGTTAACCTAAGCTTAACGTCCTCACAGAAACTAGTGCCAATTAGGGACATGAAGTGGTTATATGCTGGGACAAAACGGTTGGGAAAAAGGAGAACTTTAAAGTTGCCATCAAGCAAGAGAGGGATGGGTGGTTTCAACTTGCAAGGGTAATAAGAAAGCAGTGAGAGAGACAATTAAGGGCGACATGTGCGATCAAGTTGAATTTGAAAGTCCAGCACCTATAATTACAAGTTTTCCACGTTATATTTCCAGTGTTATCCATGCCAAGAAGGTTCCTTTTTTTCCAACCTTCATCTGTCCGACACGTGCGATCTCACTTTTTCAGTGAGTTATTTTTTCCCTTTAACATCTGGTTGCCAGACTTCCGTCAACCTCTTGTCAAATTTCACACTGTGATTCTCACGTATCTGATCGCTTCTTTAAGAGCACTTGACAGTGTCCAGTCAATCACTTCTTTCAGACGGGTCATAAAATTGCAAAGGCACCTAAATGCCCCGCTCCTGTACAAACTGTGGGGGGGGGGGGGGGGGGGGGGGGGGGGATCTTAGATTGAGAGGAGACGGAATGCATGGAACGGAATTATTATGAATCGTTTTGTAGTTTTTGTGTCTGGGGCATGTAAACAAATCAAAAATGAGCAAAATTCTGAGAGAAAAACGGGAGCTTTATCAAAGCAAATTTGTTTTACAGTTGTTGTGATTATTTAACGACAAGAGGAGACACAATACAATTTGTTATACTTTTGATTTCTAAGAGTTGAAATCAATTACGCAGATATATTATAAGTCTACAAAGCCATGACGGTGCCAAAATAGCATGATAGCATTTTTGAATATTTCACTAATCAGAGCAGCAGAATTCTAACTTCATTAAAAAAATCAATCTAATAAAAGAATTTAGTAAGCACTGAAGGCATCGTGATCATTAAAAAATCTCACAACTTAAGAACATCATACCTCTGCATAAATTACGCTTATGCAGTATGTTTCTTCCGATTAATGCAAACACTTTTTTTTGTCGCAGAGCAGGGACCCGGCATTGATACCGTCACCTGAAAATCAGTGGCTGTGTTGTAAGACCTACATTTTGTAATTGACAATGACTTGAAAAGGCACGTGTCCTAAGCATATAGGAAAGGTAATACATGTACACTCAACGGTGTCTTTTGCACACTGCTATCTGACAAATTATTTAGAGCGGTCATCAGAAGCAGGCGACGATAGTCGAGTGATTTATTACCCACGGGGGGTTGAGGCTGCAGACAATTAACTGTGAACTGAGAAGGGGTAAGCGGTGGGGGCGGAGGGGGTTAAAAGGGGGAGGGAGTGGGGTGGCAGACATAAAATAATGAAAACTTGTTACGGTCCGACTTTGGGTTTGGTGTGTGTTGGCTACGCTGATGTCTCAAGTAGACTCACGTTCATAAGGGGGTGGGTAAATCAACATGGTCGGCAACTTTATGATCCAGGTCGACAAAAGACAGTCAAGTGTGTAATTAGCCAATCAGTCAGATGACATCAAGGTGTCAAGTTCTGAATTCTTCTCATACCACCGTTCCGACTTCATCTCTCGGACAAAAGTTGGACAACCAAGTTTTGGAAGAAATTTTCAAGGAAGAATGACATCACAGGTTTCTGGAAAGCAAGGATTCGGGACAAAAGAAAGAATAACTGACACTATAACACACACACACACACACACACACACACACACACACACACACACACACACACACAAACACACACACAGGCACGAACTCAAACAAACACACTGGCACACCACACACACACTGACACCACACACACACACCGACACCACACACACACACACACACTCACACTCACACACTCACGCACGAACACACACATACAAACTTGCGCGCGCGCGCACTGATTTCTAAACAACAACAACAGTAAGCAGTGAACGATGCATATGCTAATCATGAGGCAAGAAATGAATGTGGCAAGTTTGATTCAACTTTGACCCGCTCTAAATCCCACGTTGTACACAGTCTGTCTCCCTGAGGATAAAAGGGCTCACAGTTTCCAAAACTTGTGATCAAAATCAAAGTCTTTCAGTAACCTGGAAAGCTACTTAGAGTGCTGTCTCAATTATCCCCCTATCGCCGTAGGTCGAAGTTGAGGACTATCAAGTGTATAGTGAGGGGTAGGGGGAGGGTGGAAGGGAATTGTTACGACACGACTTTGTCGTGTAAAAGGAAATGATGGGTGGCACGCGGATATCCGTGGGATGTTCAGACATGGAAATTGCTCAAAATAACGATTATCTATTAAACTCATAGCTCATGGATTTCCATTAAGTACTTTTACCCCGCGTTGTACTTGAAGTCCGAAAACGATCGTTCAATAGTCCAATTACATATTTCTGCCCCTTTTCCCGTTTAACCCCCAAATAACAACAACTACAACAAAGACAGCAAGAGCGACGACGACGACAACAAAATGTTGGAACCAAATTGAAATCATTGCAAACAAGACACCAGTAAATGTCGGACACCTACATGGTGGTTTTCAAGTTCCTCATTTTGTTACATGTCCCCATACAACACTTTACCTATTGATTTTGTTATTTGGTTAGTTAATTTGAAATTAATGTTAAAGTTCCTAATTTGTTATCTAAATTTCGCCATAACGCATTTATTAACTCATTCATTTATGAACTTATTTATGTATCATTTCCCTATTCGTCTATTTGTTTATTCTTTTATTTCAGTTATTTCGGCATGTAGGTATTTCGGTTGTAAGCAATTCAGTTATAATAAAACAAATTCACCCATTATTAGAAAGGAGAAAACAAATTGGAATGTCGGGTGCACATTCCAAGTTGATCCCTTTTTTAACTAAAAATAGCGCGCGTTATTACTAACAATGCTCTTTTTCAAGCTTATAAAATATAAAGCCCACATGTTAAAATACCTTGACAACTACAAAGTGGGAAATTACAACGACGGTCAACAGTCAGATTTATATATTGCTTGCAAGCCTGTCCGCCCTGTATCCAAGATATCCCCCATGCACTGGCATGGTCCTAAGAGGACACACTTATTACTCAACAGTAAATTCCAGTAAGCCTTTAGTCGGACTCTGTCATTTTTATGTTTGTGAATGTCACAGAAAAAACCCACAACTCCCAAGATCACGGAAGCATGATTAACCATTCAGTCAATTCAAGGGAATGCACGCTGAAAACGTCCGCTTTCATTTCACCTAAGAGGGGGAGGAAGGTGTTTTGTTAATTTTCTATTGCTGGTACTCGCACGTGTCCAAAGTGTGTGGGAAAAAGAACAAGTCGCGTAAGGCGAAATTACTACATTTAGTCAAGCTGTGGAGCTCACAGAATGAAACTGAACGCACTGCATTTTTTCCCAATGACCGTAGTCCGCCGCTCGTACAAAGGGCGGTGAAATTAACGACCCTGTTTAGCGCGGAAGTGGTTGCGCTCTGTTGCATAGCACGCTTTTCTGTACCTCTCTTCGTTTTAACTTTCTGAGCGTGTTTTTAATCCAAACATATCATATCTACATGTATATGTTTTTGGAATCAGGAATCGACAGGGAATACGATGAAATTGTTTTTAGATCGATTTCGAAAAATTAATTTTAATCATAATTTTTATATTTTTAATGTTTAGAGCTTGTTTGTAATCCAAATATAACATATGTATACGTTTTTGGAATCAGAAAATGACGAAAAATAAGATGAAAATGTTTTTGGATCGTTTGATAAAAAAATAATTTTAATTACAAGTTTCCGATTTTTAATGACCAAAGTCATTAATTAGTTTTTAAGCCATCAAGCTGAAAGTCCGGCCTTCGTCGAAAATTGCTTTGCCAAAATTTCAATCAATTTGATTGAAAAATAGTGGTTTCGCTGTGCTGCATAGCACGCTTTTCTGTACCTCTCTTCGTTTGGTTTAAACTGTTTTATTCAACGTTTGTGCATTATTTACAAATAAAAAACGCATATAGAGTAAACAACACAAGCATAATGCTTATAGTGGTGTTTACAGTTTTCTAGAAAAATACATATAAATGGCGGCTATTGTACAGTTTAAATGAAGAGCAAGCAAACATGAAAAGAAAATTGAATGAAAAATGTACATCAAAACAAAAATCCGTTTAAGAATACATATATTATATTTTTCGTTTTAACTTTGTGAGCGTGTTTTTAATCCAAACATATCATATCTATATGTTTTTTTGAATCAGGAACCGACAAGGAATAAGACGAAATTGTTTTTAAATCGATTTCGGAAATTTGATTTTGATAATAATTTTTATATTTTTAATTTTCAGAGCTTGTTTTTAATCCAAATATAACATATTTATATGCTTTTTGAATCAGATAATGACGCAGAATAAGATGGAATTGTTTTTGGAACGTTTGATCAAAAATATAATTTTAATTACAAGTTTCCGATTTTTAACGACCAAACTCACTCATTAGTTTTTAAGCCACCAAGCTGAAATACAATACCGAAGTCCGGCCTTTGTCGAAGATTGCGTGGCCAAAATTTCAATCAATTTGATTGAAAAATGAGGGTGTGACAGTGCCGCCTCAACTTTTACAAAAAGCCGGATATAACGTCATCAAAGGTATTAATTGAAAAAAGGAAAAAAAATGTCCGGGGATATCATTCCCAGGAACTCTCATGTAAAATTTCATAAAGATCGGTCCAGCAGTTTAGTCTGAATCGCTCTACACACACACACGCACAGACACACACAGACACACACAGACACACACAGACACACACACACACACACACACACACACACACACACACACACACACACACACACACACACACACACACACATCACGACCCTCGTCTCGATTCCCCCTCTATGGACATTCTGTGAGTTCGACAGCTTGACTAAATGTTGTATTTTCGCCTTACGCGACTTGTTTTTTGCTGTATGTTTCTCTCTTTTTCTTTATTTTGTCTTATATGTCTGTAATGAACATTTTAAAATGAAGAGGAAAAACACTACCCACGATCCTCTCAACGAAACAGTACATTAAAAAACCTGCGCACGCGCAAACACACACAAACACAACTTTTCGAGAAAACATTGGCTGCATTTTTTTTTTACTGGTGAGCGTACCCTAAAAAGAAATCCAACATGTGTTGTCCATATGATTTGCCCGTTCGGTTTTCTTTTGTTCTCATACGCGAGATGTCTCAAGAGGACCCATTTTGGCAAAGTTTAGAGGAGGGGGGAGCATGTCCGTAATTTTATTATCCAAGTGAACAAACGATCGACAAAAGCCCGACAAAAGACTGCCAAGTGCCGTAAATGAGTCAGGTAAGATCAAGGTGCGATTTTTGACTTGTACTTCATACCAGTTTTCCTCGCCTCTTCTCTCCTTAACAAAGGTCTAGCAACAAAGTTTGGGGGGTGTAATCTCATAAGGAGTGACATAATATCACATGCGAATATGAGGGAACGAGACAGAAGAATGAATAAAACAGCCGCTATTACGCTATCTGTGTTGTGGCTGGAAGAAAAAAGAACAAGTCGCGTAAGGCGAAAATACAATATTTAGTCAAGTAGCTGTCGAACTCACAGAATGAAACTGAACGCAATGCCATTTTACTCGTAGCATCGTCAGGCCACCGCTCATGGCAAAGGCAGTGAAATTGACAAGAAGAGCGGGGTAGTAGTTGCGCTAAGAAGGATAGCACGCTTTTCTGTACCTCTCTTTGTTTTAACTTTCTGAGCGTGTTTTTAATCCAAACATATCATATCTATATGTTTTTGGAATCAGGAACCGACAAGGAATAAGATGAAAGTGTTTTTAAATTGATTTGGACAATTTAATTTTGATAATAATTTTTATATATTTAATTTTCAGAGCTTGTTTTTAATCCGAATATAACATATTTATATGTTTTTGGAATCAGCAAATGATGGAGAATAAGATAAACGTAAATTTGGATCGTTTTATAAATTTTTATTTATTTTTACAATTTTCCGATTTTTAATGACCAAAGTCATTAATTAATTTTTAAGCCACCAAGCTGAAATGCAATACCGAAGTTCGGGCTTCGTCGAAGATTACTTGACCAAAATTTCAACCAATTTGGTTGAAAAATGAGGGCGTGACAGTGCCGCCTCAACTTTCACGAAAAGCCGGATATGACGTCATCAAAGACATTTATCAAAAAAATGAAAAAAACGTTCGGGGATTTCATACCCAGGAACTCTCATGTCAAATTTCATAAAGATCGGTCCAGTAGTTTAGTCTGAATCGCTCTACACACACACACACACACACACACACACACACACACACACAGACACACACACGCACATACACCACGACCCTCGTTTCGATTCCCCCTCGATGTTAAAATATTTAGTCAAAACTTGACTAAATATAAAAAGAAAGAATACCGTCCAACTAACACGAAGAAGAATGGGAAAAAATCTTAAATAAAGGGAGAGGTACAAAGGTTGCGATTCATCTCGGCTAGATATTATTCACGATTTTTGTAAACATACATGTAGTAAGCCTATACTCGCATCAGACACATATTTTACATGTATCAGCATCCTACATTTTGTCCGTGTCTGCCTTCTGGCCGGGTTTGCGATTTCTACATATTATATTCATGTGTTCTTCTCTCTGACAGTGCGGGCTCAACTTTTACAAACGGGAAAATATGACATCAAATAACGCTATCAAATATCGGAGAACAGCCACACAAGCGAATGCTCTCAAGAATATGTAAACCAATGTTCATCAAAATCCGTCAGGTAGCACACACACCCACACACACCCACACACACACACACACACACACAGTCCGAGTGTGTCATTACTTGAATGGGGTGTGCACGTTAAAGATCCCACGATTGACAAAAGGGTCTTTCCTGGCAAAATTGTATTGGCATAGATAAAAATGTCCACCAAAATACCCGTGTGACTTGGAATAATAGGCCGTGAAAAGTAGGATATGCGCCGAAATGGCTGCGATCTGCTGGCCGATGTGAATGCGTGATGTATTTTGTAAAAAAAATTCCATCTCACACGGCATAGATAAAAAATCCCTGCGCCTTGAATATGTGCGCGATATAAATTGTACAAAATAAAAATACAAAAATAAATAAATAAATCCCTGCGCTTAGAACTGTACCCACGGAATACGCGCGATATAAGCCTCATATTGATTGATTGATTGAATCAGTGAATGTGAAAAGACTATGGGTAGTCGTCTAAGACAGGTTAAAATCAGTCTAACGAATGACTACACAAACCTGCATGTGTCAGGTTTTAATTTTTGTTTGTTTGTTCTTTCTTTATTTTGTTTTGTTATTTCGTACGTTCGTTGATAAAATGCCGTCCCAACCTGCCGCCCACACACACACACACACCACACACACACACACACACACACATTATAATCCCCCCTCCCGAATCCCCTCCCCCATTCTCCACCCGATAGCTCCTCTTTGTCTCACTCTCTCCTCCTTACAAATAACAATTTGATACGTTCATCTTTAATCCACCCCCCTCCCCGAATCACCTCCCCATTCTCCACCCGATAGCTCCTCTTTGTCTCGCTCTCTCCCCCGGTGTGACGTTTTCATCTTTCGCCGTGTTGATATTTCGCTTCTCGGCCTCGTTGAACTAGTATAAACTCTACACTGAACAAAAAAACACCCTACGATAGTACTGATGAGCGACCTTGTGTACCTTACATTCATGGGGTCAAATTTGTCCAACCAATTTGTTTTATTTAACTTAGAAATTTGATTCATCCTAAAATGTTTCCTTCTTACTCAAGGGACGTAACCACTCAGTACACGTTTTCGAAGAATTAGATTTTGGGGTTGAAATCTATTAAATTTTACCACCAATTTTCTTCACATGCAAGAAACTGACATGCTTTTCGTCCTTAAATAATTTCACTTCTTAATTTTACCAGGAAACAACATTTCAGTCTTGAGTATATGTCGAGGGGGAAATATGTACACAGGCGAAAGATTGAAATCGTGACACCGGCAGGGTATCTCGGCTGCCTACTTGAGTGAGTAACAGAACAGGTCGACAAAAGACAGTCAAGTATGTAATGAGCCAATGTGTCAAGTTCTGAATTCTCCTCATACCACTGTCCGCTGGGCAGATTCACTTGAACTTGAAGCAGCTTGTCTGGATACATCGTCCTCCCTCAAGATCGTAAAATGCCCAATTAAGTACTTGAGATATCAATGGCCGCCCCCGCTTTCAGTCTCATGCACTGAGCTAGTCTGATTAAACAGCTTTCTAAAGGTTGCGTCCGTCTATGTGAAACGTGTTTTTCCTTTGTGTTCCACTGCTTGTGACCCATTGTTTCGCTATACTGACTTCAAAAGTTGAGTCTAAAAGAATGTGTATCCCTTGAACTGAGTTAGGGCTGACATTGTGACTATTGGAAAGACCCGCCATCTTTGGCCGGTCCGTTTCCAATCATGGTCTCGACAATCAAGTAATCTGTGCATGTGTACATGGAGTACAATAAGTGATAACGTCTCATGTGGAACAACTGAAAACAACTTACCTTCGAGTTGATTACGATGAATATTTTAGTCCTGAAAGTGTTCATCAAAGTTGAAAACCAAATTTGGGATACACAAAGTCGACCGTGGCCATCACCGGAGAACACTGTCGGTTAGTAACGCGTCTTTTTTTGGGAGGGAAAGTTTCGCACTCGCAAATCCATTTAACTCAGCAAATTCCTTGAAACAATATGCATTTATGTTATACTCTTTTCGTCTTACACAATTAGTGAACCTCTATGTTTGACCGAACATTAATTGAATAGAATATTACGAAACTAAAAATGCAGGTGAAAAAACCGAAATGATTGACAAAGTTTCGACGTTGTCTCTCTCTGTCTCTCTCTGTCTCCCTCTCTCCCCTCTGTCTCCCTCTCTGTCTCTCTCTATCTCTCTCTCTCTCCCTCTCTGTCTCTGTCTGTCTGTCTGTCTGTCTGTCTGTCTCTCTGTCTGTCTGTCTCTCTGTCTGTCTGTCTGTCTGTCTATCTCTCTCTCTCTCTCTCTCTCTCTCTCTCTCTCTCTCTCTCTCTCTCTCTCCCCCGACCCCCAGCCCCAATTTTTGGAAGGTTAGAAACTAGAGGACGTACATTTCTGTACAGTCACCATAAAATCTTCATTATGAATGCAAAAATGTTAACAAAATCGGCAAACCATAAAAGAACATGAAACAAGTCGCGTAAGGCGAAAATACAATATTTAGTCAAGTAGCTGTCGAACTCACAGTTCTAATGAAACTGAAGGCAATGCCATTTTTCAGCAAGACCGTATACTCGTAGCATCGTCAGTCCACCGCTCATGGCAAAGGCAGTGAAATTGACAAGAAGAGCGGGGTAGTAGTTGCGCTAAGAAGGATAGCACGCTTTTCTGTACCTCTCTTTGTTTTAACTTTCTGAGCGTGTTTTTAATCCAAACATATCATATCTATATGTTTTTGGAATCAGGAACCGACAAGGAATAAGATGAAAGTGTTTTTAAATTGATTTGAACAATTTAATTTTGATAATAATTTTTATATATTTAATTTTCAGAGCTTGTTTTTAATCCGAATATAACATATTTATATGTTTTTGGAATCAGCAAATGATGGAAAATAAGATAAACGTAAATTTGGATCGTTTTATAAATTTTAATTTTTTTTTAAATTTTCAGATTTTTAATGACCAAAGTCATTAATTAATTTTTAAGCCACCAAGCTGAAATGCAATACCGAAGTCCGGGCTTCGTCGAAGATTACTTGACCAAAATTTCAACCAATTTGGTTGAAAAATGAGGGCGTGACAGTGCCGCCTCAACTTTCACGAAAAGCCGGATATGACGTCATCAAAGACATTTATCAAAAAAATGAAAAAAACGTATGGGGATTTCATACCCAGGAACTCTCATGTCAAATTTCATAAAGATCGGTCCAGTAGTTTAGTCTGAATCGCTCTACACACACACACACAGACACAGACACACACACACACACACACACACACACACACACGCACACACACACGCACATACACCACGACCCTCGTTTCGATTCCCCCTCGATGTTAAAATATTTAGTCAAAACTTGACTAAATATAACAAGTCGCGTAAGGCGAAAATACAATATTTAGTCAAGTAGCTGTCGAACTCACAGAATGAAACTGAACGCAACGCAACGCAGCAAGACCGTATACTCGTAGCATCGTCACTCCACCGCCCGTGGCAAAGGCAGTGCCCGTGGAATTGACAAGAAGAGCGGGGTATTCGTTGCGCTAAGAAGGACAGCACGCTTTTCTGTACCTCTCTTCGTTTTAACTTTCTGAGCGTGTTTTTAATCCAAACATATCATATCTATATATTTTTGGAATCAGGAACCGACAAGGAATAAGATGAAAGTGTTTTTAAATTGATTTCGAAAAAAAAATTGATAATAATTTTTATATATTTAATTTTCAGAGCTTGTTTTTAATCCGAATATAACATATTTATATGTTTTTGGAATCAGCAAATGATGGAGAATAAGATAAACGTAAATTTGGATCGTTTTATAAATTTTTATTTTTTTTTACAATTTTCAGATTTTTAATGACCAAAGTCATTAATTAATTTTTAAGCCACCAAGCTGAAATGCAATACCGAAGTCCGGGCTTCGTCGAAGATTACTTGACCAAAATTTCAACCAATTTGGTTGAAAAATGAGGGCGTGACAGTGCCGCCTCAACTTTCACGAAAAGCCGGATATGACGTCATCAAAGACATTTATCAAAAAAATGAAAAAAACGTTCGGGGATTTCATACCCAGGAACTCTCATGTCAAATTTCATAAAGATCGGTCCAGTAGTTTAGTCTGAATCGCTCTACACACACACACACACACACGCACGCACACACGCACATACACCACGACCCTCGTTTCGATTCCCCCTCGATGTTAAAATATTTAGTCAAAACTTGACTAAATATAAAAAGGAAAGAGGTGCATTTAAAGGCTGTTGGGTACTGGCTCTCAAAATCCGTTCAGCAGAATGAGTTCGCATGTAACTGAAACTATTCTTAAAAGTTACTTGGTGATTTTAAAAGCTTGATAACACAAGTCCCATGATTTTAGACATGCTACAATGCCTTTAATCGAAGAAAGTTTGCGTTCTTGGCCGAGTCAATGCAGCTGGCTCGAAAATCACCTCCCTTGGACGCGTGACGTCTATAGCGGAATCGGCCGGGTGGAACGGCGCTCTCTTATGCCGTGCAATGGGCGCAATCGGGTAGTCTAGTCATGTCCTCAAGAATACTTCAAAGGTAGGTCAAGAGAAACTAAGGACGGGGTGCGAGGGTGACTTCTCCCAGGTTATAACATTTCAAACAATAAATAACGGAGTTCATAACATGTATTCTGCTCCCTTCCTGCTTTTTCAGGTGTAATTCACACTTGAACCCACATACACAAACTGATGTCACACACACACACACACCCACACACTAACACGTGTACACACACACACACACACACACACTAACACGTGTAATCACACACACACACACACACACACACACACACACACACACACACACACACACACACACACACACACACACACGCACGCACGCACGTATAGACAATCACAGAGATTATATATGTTCATGTATTCTGCCCCCCTCTCGCCAATTTACAAAATACAACAAGAGGTCTGATGAGCACAGTAGATCAACTTTAAACGTACACAATTATATTTTTAGCATTACTTTTCAATTCTCGTTGATGCATTAATGATGCCAGAAAATGTAACCGGACGCATTTGGAACGCCAAAGCAATTAAATACATTGCGCGGTACATCGGCGCTTAATTTCATAACGTCTGACTGAGTCATTTGTTATTCGGTGATAGTTTCGCACATATCTATCTCCTGTATTTGAAAATCTGTTCACCTTACGTAATTTTCAAAGGTACATTTCTTTGATAAACGATACGAAACCGTGCAGGTGAAAAATTGGTAATGACTGACGTAGGATTCGTTGTGGATTTCACGTTGAGGGCACGTTGGCGATCAATCAAACCCCAACGTTGTGTGTTTACATTGAAACTACGTTGTAGGAACGTTTGTTGTATCAAACTAACTTTTGTTTTTAAATCACGTGAATTTCACGTGAAAATCACGTGAGTATACCAACGTTGTTCGAACACCAGAAAATCACAATAATACAACGTCGATTTTACGTTGCTTTTTAAGGTGGAATCCACGTGAAATTTACGTTATGTACCAACGTGTAAAAAACAAAAAAACACAACTGTAACGCAACGTTGCTTTCACGTTGTGTTTTTTGGTTGGATCCACGTAAATTTCACGTAATCTTCGCAACATTTGTAAGACACCAAAATGCAACGTGAAATTCACGTAAATTTTACGTTGTATTACAACGTCGAAAGAACACCAAAATCTCACAATGACACAACGTTGGTTTTACGTTGCGTTTTTTGGTTGGCTCAACGTAAATTTCACGTAAAGTTCGCAACGTTGCTAATGACACGAAAAATTCACATTTTCGCAACGTCGTATTTACGTTGTGTGTTTGCTGGGAATCGAGAAAATTCATTATTGAACGAAGCGCATAGCTGCGTTCAATAATGAATTTTCTCGATTTGCTCTATAAATCCCTTAGTGCACTGGGATGTCTCAATAACTTTAAAAACAATAATAATAATAATATTAATAATAATAATAATAATAATAATAATAATAATAATAATAATAATAATAATAATAATAATAATAAGAATAATAACTGGACATTTGTAAGTGCCTAACATATGGCTCTAGGCCCTTTACACAAAAAACATATGAAAAATAGAACAATTAAATGTACAACCTACCTAAAACAATGTATCATACGGACAAAAATCACCACATGTACTGTTCACACCAATCATACACACTTTAAGGGAGAGGAGTACGTGTAGAAATGGAATGGAAAAGACATTAGGCCGGGTTGGTGTAATATTGTGTGAAAAAGAAAGTGTTTAACTGTTGTTTGAAAGAGCTGAGAGAGGTGCAGTGTCTGACAGAGAAGGGAAGAGAGCTCCAGAGTGGTGCATGGTGCAGCACAACAGAAGGTTCTTGCTCCGTGCTGCGTATTAAACCATGTTTCATCCTACCAGGCCTTTATATCGGATAAGACCATTCCTTCACTTGGAAATTTGTCCCCATGCAACAGCCTGACTGCTTGCTCAGGTGAGTTGGACTTTTTTTAATGAATTAATTTCTTCAAAAGCTACTCAAACCAGGCGCCGAACAGATCTGAGATGGTGAGTTGAACTGTGTTTAACAAAGGCAGTGTGCCTTTAAGAACGCACCTGAAGTTCTAAGCCGTTCCTCACCAGCCTTCCGTATTAGTTTGGGTGCTGAGACGCTAAGGACAGTCCTTTGTAATACGTACCACATAGACCACTGTCGGCATTTCGGGTGTAAGCCGTGCCACATGTGCACAGGTTGGTTGTGCAATCTGCCCCCGACACGCAGAGGTTCGCGTAGCCATCTGCTGAGCACCCCTGGCCTGCCTGGATCACTGAAACACCCAGTAGTTACTACAAATAAACTGGTAGTTAGCTACCCATGCGTCATTCGTATGCCTAGCTGTATTGTCGTGAGATCTCCGTGGCAAACATTCCGCTACGCATATAGAGTTGGCCCTTTGCAGACAAAAATCCAAAATTCATTGCGTTCGCTGTTTGAAACAATTTTGCTGGAATTTTGCTTCCTTTTAGCAGTCATATTTTAAGGAGTAAATCCAACAATCGATTCCCGTATTACCACAATCAGAAAACAGAAGGATTATGCATGCAAGGTTTATTGCCACGCTAGAAGCGACACAAATCCTAACAGCTAAAAATGAATAACTTGTGCATGTCATTGGAACGAACAATCAAATCGGTATCCAAAGCAGTCAGTTATGTTTGCCTGTCTTGTCGTAAAAAAGACGCTATTTAAAGCCGAACAGTGTAGGTATAATTTCTCTGAGAATCCATAAAAGGCGGTTTTTAATCATTTTAAGCAGGTAACGTTACATAAAAAGGCACGGTACATTTCAGTAACTCCTTAACGTATTGCCTTAAGATAGTCCAAACCTTGTGCTTACTTATGTCATTCCATACATATACAATGTATTAAGTCGTTGGAGACATTAGTTGTGCGGTTATGTGACATGTCAGAAAAAAGATTTAAAATAGTATTTTTTTGCGGACTGAACAAAACATTTTTTTTCGCGTTCATCAAGAATAATAACGGTAGCGCCTCATGCCAACATTGCAAGCACTTTGTTGAACCTCCGGACCCGCAACGAGGTTCGGGCGCTTTGCTCCCTGAACTAAGCCTTCGCGTCGTCGATCTGTCCCTAAACGAATTGTTAACCCCCACCACCCCCCCCCCCCCGACCCCCCAACCCCCGCCCCCCCCCCCAACCCCACCCCCCCCCCCCCTTTAAAAATGATGTGATCCGCCCCTGTTTTACACAGATCTCGAGAGTCATTGTTCACTTAAAAGACTATGGCGCTAACTGTCTCGATCTGTGTAAAATGTCACATTCAGGTCAACTTTACAAATAACATACTATACGAGTTGGTAGTTATGAAACGAGCTAGGATAGAGTGTCCTTAATCAGAACAAACATCATTGAAAGCATAACTACTTGAATGTTAACGACTCACAGCATTCACCAGCCACGGGGTCGCAGGCCAGGAGCAGGGTTGCGTGCACACACGCGTCATTGCCTACGACACAGGACTCGTCGATATCTTTGTAGTCCGTTTTCACTTATGTAACATAGAAACAAGCAAAATGCTGAATGGAAATAAATTAAGAAAGACCTTAGCTCTCAAAATAATGCGTGAATTCACAAATCCTGAGGGAAGAGACAGTATAGTATGTGTATGATAGCTTGGACTCGTAGTATAGTAAAGAGAGAGAGAGAGAGAGAGAGAGAGAGAGAGAGAGAGAGAGAGAGAGAGAGAGAGAGAGAGAGAGAGAGAGAGAGAGAGAGAGAGAGAGAGAGAGAGAGAGAGAGAGAGAGAGAGAGAGAGAGAGAGAGAGAGAGAGAGAGAGGTCTGAAGTCTGAATGTTTTAATGAGTAGGCCTTGGGCCCTTTTCATGGAGATGAGCACATCTCAAGCACCAGCATACAAATGCACATAGTAAACAAGTCGCGTAAGGCGAAATTACTACATTTAGTCAAGCTGTGGAACTCACAGAATGAAACTGAACGTAGTCCGCCGCTAGTGCAAAAGGCAGTGAAAGTGACGAGCCTGTTTTGCGCGGTAGCGATTGCACTGTGCTTCATAGCACGCTTTACTGTACCTCTCTTCGTTTTAACTTTCTGAGCGTGTTTTTAATCCAAACATATCATATCTATATGTTTTTGGAATCAGGAACCGACAAGGAATAAGAAGAAATAGTTTTTAAAACGATTTCGGAAATTTAATTTTGACCATAATTTTTATATTTTTAATTTTCAGAGCTTGTTTTTATACCAAATATAACAAATGTATATGTTTTTGGAATCAAAAAATGACGAAGAATAAGATGAAATTGTTTTTGGATCGTTTAATAAAAAAATAATTTTAATTACAAGTTTCCGATTTTTAATGACCAAACTCACTCATTAGTTTTTAAGCCACCAAGCTGAAATGCAATACCAAACCCCGGCCAAAATTTCATTCAATTTAATGGAAAAATGAGGGTGTGACAGTGCTGCCTCAACTTTTACAAAAAGCCGGATATGACGTCATCAAAGGTATTTATCGAAAAAATGAAAAAAACGTCCGGGGATATCATACCCAGAAACTCTCATGTCAAATTTCATAAAGTTCGGCCCAGTAGTTTAGTCTGAATCGCTCTACACACACACACAGGCAGACAGACAGACAGACAGACAGACACACACACACACACACACCACGACCCTCGTCTCGATTCCCCCCTCTATGTTAAAACATTTAGTCAAAACTTGACTAAATGTAAAAACAAGAAGACAGAGACAGACAGAGAGGCAGACAGACAAACACAGAGAGACAGAGAGAGAGAGAGAGAGAGAGAGAGAGAGAGAGAGAGAGAGAGAGAGAGAGAGAGAGAGAGAGAGAGAGAGAGAGAGAGAGAGAGAGAGAGAGAGAGAGAGAGAGAGAGAGAGAGAGAGAGAGAGAGAGAGACTCAGACTCAGAACTGTATTACATAGAGCTTAAACAATGACGACAACTCGTTGATTACTGGAAAATAAACCACGAGTGGGTATTTGCAGCCGCTTGGTAATTCACTCTCGTGTGCTCCGCACACTCGTGAATTACCAAGCGGCTGCAAATACCCACGAGTGGTTTATTTTCCAGTAATCAACGAGTTGTCGTCATTGTTTAAGCTATTTATACAACGAACAACACGGGTCGAACATGCAGTCATGCAGACGACATTTTGTACGCAATTTCATTTCAGCCTAATCACTCAGAGTGTCAAATGCGCGTCATTCAAATAGTCCCTATTCTTTTACTTTATTCTTAGTCTCCGACTCGTCGGCATTATACTTGTCTGGTCTAAATATCGGACCCCATTGCTACGATTAAAACACAATAGCGTTTGTATAACTATTCTGACATTACATTCTGTGTTAAAATCATGTTTTGTCAGCAACAAGGACCAGAATGGTCCATGTCGTTGATAGCAGACGACGGTTCTCTTTCCGCATGAAGCCACGGAAATAACCGAACATTGAAAACCCCACGGACATGTATTACGGAGAAAACTCGGGATAACCGGATGTTTAGCATTACGTCAATATGCTAGGAATCATATGACGTCATGACGTATCGTGCTTGCCTACGTAGATTGTATATGTTCGAAAGTCTGACTTCTGTTGTGAATTCGCGTGGTGAAGACTGCGGTAAATCTGTAGATGATAAGAGAACAAGGATTGTCTCAGAAGAAACTACTAAATGTTTCAGACCGGTAACTTCATTTCAACACTGCACTATATAATGGACGTTCTATGTGACAGGAGAGTTTGCTGATTTTGTGTTAAACATTGGAGAGATCGTCTGCTAGAATCAGAGATAGGCAGCTTCAGATTGCAGCTTCTGGAAATTTGCAAGGTTTGTTGCCTGTTAAAGAACTGGATTTTACACGTACAGTAAGCAACAACAAACACACACACAAAGCAAATGGCATCGTCTGTCGACTAGTCACAGAAACAAACTTGGCGAGGTATGCGTGTACTTCATACACGTCAGCCATTGTTGTTACAGTTTTGAGTCAACGTTGTACGTATTCTTCCGCAACAGGGTCCAATCGTCTGGGTTTCAAATGTTCTAAAAATAAATTTTAGTGTTGATTATTTTTTAGCCCTCTTTATTCTTACTTCGAATAATCCACGTGTGATTTTTGGTGTAATCAAAGTAGTTCGTTCTAATTTCTCACTTGTCTAAAAATAATCAACTAGATTTAATCCACCCCTCGGTTGCATTGCAGGAGTTGTATAAAAAAGGATAACGGTTTTAGGCAAAGCCTATTCTTCCAACCTGTCCTTTATACAACACGTAAAGACGGACGCACGTACAGGTATAGGAGGGATGATTTTTTGGGACCCATATCGTTTTGTGGCATGGTTGAAATGTGATTGCAAATATTTAGGACAGTCGTCATTTAACATTTTATACATGAACACAGCCTTGTTTAACGTCAACTGATCTTTCAAGGTGAGGAAATTCAGGAGCTTTAGTTTATCATCCGTGGACCTATTCAAATCATACAGAATAAGTTTTGCAGCTCGGCGATGCAGGGAATTGAGTCTTTTTAAATGAACATCACTGCAGTTATCCCAAAGTGTTGAAGCGAAGTTTATATGAGGCATTATGTGGGTGTAATAAAACATGTTGAGTGCTTCAGAATCTGTGTAATGCCTTAATTTTGATAACAGGTACACATACTTTGATACTATTTTGCAGATATTACTCAAATGAGTTTGCCATTTCAACTCTTGATCAATGGTAACACCCAATAATCTATGTTCCCTAACTTGCTGCACTTGAGTTGAACCAACTGACAGTTGTAATTGTAAAGGACTTAATTGGTGTTTTTGTCTCGTGGTTATCACCATACTCTTAGTTTTAATCGGATGAATGATCATTGCATTAGAAACGCACCACTCAGTGATTTCATCCACACTTGTTTGAAGAGAAGAGTTGACGGATTCCAAAGATATTTGACTGGTGTGGACAGAAGAGTCATCCGCAAAGAACTCACATCTAACTTTTTCATCGCACACATGAAGGGGTAAATCATCTATATAAATACAGAACAAGATAGGTCCCAATACAGACCCTTGAGGGACACCACTCCGGACAAACTCGTTTGACGAAGTTTTACAGGTAATGGATACATACTGTTTCCGTTTTGAAAGATACGATTAAAAAAAGGCACAGGCGGAGTCGTCTTTTAAATAACACCTTAATTTCTTTAGTAGAAGTGAGTGATCTACTTGGTCAAAGGCTTTCTTAAAGTCCAGAAACAACGCTCCCGTTATTTCTGCTTTGTTTATTGCTGAGAGCCAAGTGTCGCATAAAGAGCTTAAGGCGGTTTGGCAGGAATGCTTCGAGTGGAATCCAGACTGAAAATGATGAAACAGATTAATTTGTTCCATATATGCCAGTAAATGTTTTTGTATGTGCTTTTCTAAGGGTTTAGATAGAACACACTTCAAAAACAAAAACACCTACATTCAAATACAAACAAATATATATGAAAATGTAATGATCCCAGAATTTAGTTGAGCAAGTGACTAAAGACTTTTTGAAAGAAAAGACATTTTGATATACTGAAAAGTACAAGAAAAGAGTGAACAAAAACAAATAATAATCAGAGGGAGGGATATGGAACAACCAAAACTGAGACAAATACTTTCGTAATTTCTTTATAGTAAATACAAAATGTTCAGAGAATTAGCAATATATCTAACATTGACTGACTGTGTGATGATATCTTCTGATATAGCTATTCTGATGAACACGTGGGGGAATTCGGGGGCTGTTTGTTTGTTTGTTTGCTTAACGCCCAGCCGACCACGAAGGGCCATATCAGGGCGGTGCTGCTTTGACATATAACGTGCGCCACACACAAGACAGAAGTCGCAGCACAGGCTTCATGTCTCACCCAGTCACATTATTCTGACACCGGACCAACCAGTCCTAGCACTAACTCCATAATGCCGGACGCCAGGCGGAGCAGCCACTAGATTGCCAATTTTAAAGTCTTAGGTATGACCCGGCCGGGGTTCGAACCCACGACCTCCCGATCACGGGGCGGACGTCTTACCACTAGGCCAACCGTGCCGGTATTCGGGGGCTGTGATTGGATGGTCTCTTCCGATCATCAAAGCATAATGCTGCGGAAGTCGGCCTTTTTTCTCAATATCCAAAAGCATATTGTCGATAACAAAGACGCATGGTTCCGGTTTCTTCCACGTGTATAAAGTACACGCATACCTCGCCAGGTTTGTTTCTGTGACTAGTCGACAGACGATGCCATTTTCTTTGTGTGTGTTTTTGTTGTTGCTTACTGTACATGACATACATTACGTGTAAAATCCAGTTCTTTAACAGGCAACAAACCTTGCAAATTTCCAGAAGCTGCTATCTGAAGCGACCTATCTCTGATTCTAGCAGACGATCTCTCCAATGTTTAACACACAATCAGCAAACTCTCTTGTCACATAGAACGTCCATTGTATAGTGCAATGTTGAAATGAAGTTACAGATCTGAAACATGTAGTAGTTTCTTCTGAGACAATCCTTGTTCTCTTATCATCTACAGATTTACCGCAGTCTTCACCACGCGAATTCCCAACAGAAGTCAGACTTTCGAACATACAATATACGTAGACAAGCATGATACGTCATGACGTATTTTTTCTGTGATATATTGTATGCTATTATTTTTTGCAATGATGTTTAGCCATAGTGCGTTATACGCCTAGGTGTACGAGAATATGTAAGCGCAGTGCTTTAAAGATGTCCATGTGGGAATGTGTAAGTGGGCGTAGTCGAATGTCCATGTGGGAATGTGTAAGTGGAGCATATAAGAATGCCCATGTGTGAATGTGTAAGTGGAGCGTGTAAGAATGTGTAAGTGGAGCGTGGTCGAATGTCCATGTGTGAATGGGTAAGTTGAGCGTATAAGAATGTCCATGTGTGCGATGTGAAAGTGAGACATGGATGTGTTCATGACTGAATGCGTAAGCACAATGCAAGGAATGGCCAGAAAGGTATGTGGGAGGTGTGTTTATAACCTGCCCTGTTATATCGTGCTATATGTCTTATGTAAAAACAATGTTATGTTTGTATTATTGTTATGTACCACGCCTGAATTTCTCTATGAGATAATAAAGTATTCTTATTCTTATTCTTATTCTTATTCCTAGCATATTGAAGTAATGCTAAACATCCGGTTACCTCGAGTTTTCTCCGTAATACATGTCCGTGGGTTTTTCAATGTTCGGTTATTTCCGTGGCTTCATGCGCCGAAAGGGAACCGCCGTCTGCAATCAACGACATGGACCATTCTGGTACTTGTTGCTGACAAAAACATGATTTTAACACAGAATTTAATGTCAGAATTTAGACTCGAACACGTATAATGCGAATCGTCTTCGACTCGTCGGCATTATACTTGTCTCGTCTAAATATCGGGCCCTATTGCTACGCTGAAAACACAATAGCTGGTACTATTGGTCTGTTTCGACAGTGATATTAAAATCGAGACCGGAGGATTTTGATATCACTGTCTCAACAGACCATAGCAGAAGACATCATCACACAGTCCGTCAATATTGGTTACTATTATCTGCATCCATCTGGTATATTAGGCCAAAAAAAAAAATGTGTCTGTTTAGGGTAACCCGACCGACCCTATCGATTTGGCGCCGACCCAAAAACTTTTTTTTATTTCAAAAAAAAAAAGAAAAAAAAAGAGGTAAAAATGCTAAAAAGAGACATTTGGCGTTTCTTTCTCTCCCTTTCTCTCTGTTTTATTTATACGTTAGTTTTGAAACATGTATTCATCAAATATAAGAAGTGAATGTTCAGCCAACATAGCATTTACAAAAAAAAAAAAAACAACCTACCTACCTACCGACCCTACTTTTTTTGGTCATGTTACCCTAAACAGACAATTTTTTTTTTTGGCCTTACGTAAACGAACTCAGACCAACACGTTACAGTGTGTATTCTGTTCATGTTTTGGCATCGCTTAGGATATGTTCTTTCTTCGAATGGGACTAGCAGACGAACTTTTGCACCCGTGTTCCAACGTTCAAAACTGTATGAAGTTCAGTTTTCTTGGGCAAAATAGTGTATGAAACCGCTGTATGTTTTTTTAAATTGATGAAATGTGTGCATTTGGTTGCGTGTGATCTGTTTATAAAATGAAATATTGTCGAAAACTAACCGTCGGAATGCAGTTTTTTGTCCAAGCAACTCAGTTCAGAAAATGTGAAAGGGGAACTACTCTTGTCGCTAGACAGAGTACGAGCGTTACTTGCCTTTAATGGAAGGGCGCTGGTTCTGAGCGACGTTTAGTTCTCGAGATAGGTGTTACCAGATGACGTCATTTATACTTTCGTCATCGGAAAGTAGTTCCCTCAAAGTCTAGCTCATCAACCTGTGAGCTATCGAGGATTCAGGCCCGTTGTTGGGTAAGTGATTTTGGTTGTTGGGTAAGTTACCGAAAAATAACTAGCCCTGCACGTTTACAGAGAGAAAGAAGCAGAGGGGGGAATAACATGTGTTTCTGATTATCATCACGAATGGCATAGGGCAGTCGTATGAGTATTTGCTTTCCTTGGTGTCAACATTTTTTCATTTAGTGTATTTTGTATAAATGTTATTTATTTATTTTCTTATTTATCTATATTTTTAGTTGTACATGTTTTGTTCATGAGACCTGAACAGACAGTTTGACTGAATGTCTGACATATGTAGAGAATGTGTATACTTCATGTAGAGCAAGAACTTACCGCAGACACCCGCAGATGCAACATAATCATCTGCACACACGCATGACTTTGGTGACGTTGACGAAGGGCATTCAGCGTGTGGATCAACGCAGACTGCACCTATACAGGCGCCGCCAGGCCTCCCTACCCCTGGATCTGTTAAATCAAATCGGTTTCGGTTAAAAGCCTTGCCATGTAAACGATTCGGCTCACCATCTCACAGCTGATCAGGCTTATACACAAAATACGACCATCCCTCAATGTGGACACATAGCCAAATTGAACATCCTGACTGCTTGTTGAATGCTGTTAGATTGTAGGGGGTGACAAGTTCATAAGAAGCCAGAATATTCAGTTAAAAAATATTCTGATAAAAATAATGTGGACAGAGAGAAGCCGCGTTGTTGAGTGTTAGATGTGCAGTGTCCAAGGGGAGGGATGGTCCTATACCATGTGAAAGCCTGGCCGGGTCTCAGAGGGTGAGTGGAATTGTTGACACTGGAAGCTTTGGACCTATACATATAGATACTTGAGGTGAATCGCGAGACAGAGTATGCAGCGTGGCAGTTCGCCGGCTTAGAGCACGTGTTGAAAATTTTCATCCACCAGTTTGTGTCCGGGGTCCACCTGAATAGGCCCACCAAATTGAATGCAGAATATTTACGATGGAAGTATATATTGGCAATATTTTGAAGATGGGAGGGATTTTGTACACGAATTGCAATACTTAGATGTACTACCTGTGCAGAAAAGCGCTGTGCAGAAAAGCGCTGATTTTGTGTGGTGGAAGTGAACGAAGTGAAGAAGTAGAGCCGAAGAAAAAAGTGTTTATTTTCGTAGTTCGTATCGCGAAACAGAGTATTTATTCACCGCGGTTCACCACAACGCAAACACACACACACACACACACACACACACACACACCGCACCACACCACACACACAGAATCCATATATATATATATATATATATATATATATATATATATAGAGAGAGAGAGAGAGAGAGAGAGAGAGAGAGAGAGAGAGAGAGAGAGAGAGAGAGAGAGAGAGAGAGATTGATGACAGTGGATTTTTTGCGTGGCTATAAATAGATTCGACCTTTGCACTTTTACAGTGAGGACAACCGGTGCAAGGAAAGCGTTCTGGAGAGCGACCTTCTAAAAATAGTAACGGGAATATCTGAAGCTGCTTGTCATACCGTAGCATTCTGACCAGTCATCGCTCAACGGCTATCGCCAGTTATCTCAGAGAATGAGCCGTACTCATTTTGACCTGAGTTCAGGATGATACCGTGGCTGTGATCGGAATCGGGTGCGTCTCAGAATCTCGTCCTCTGTTTGTGACATTATCACCAAAAGTAAAATCTTCCCAGAAAACTTTGATAATACTATTTACACACTTCTCAGGGTGTACCTTTTCAGTTTAAACAAGAAACAATATAACATTGCCTTTAGTTTGCCATATATTGAGCATTATTTGGACCATGTGTGCAAAATCACCCGTGTAACATGGAAACAATAAAAGACAAAAAAACTGCATTTATAAGGCTGAAAACGACTTTTATTCAGTTATTATTGTTGAATCACAAGCCATTATAGAGTTCAATATGAAATGACTACATGCAAACAACAAAATAATGTTTTTTTCAAAGTTCCATGCATTCGTCAAAATAAAAATGAAAATTAATTAATAATATCCTGATCAGAACATGTTGATACATGGCATTCATTCAGTCTTATTGACATTTAACCTTCACAATAGCATATATACAAAGATTTGTTGCTCTAAGTAGTCTAAGACAAAATGTTAGAAAGTTATCCCAAAAGAATGCAAAATGGTCACGGATGTAACATGGAAACATCACTTGTAACAAAGAAACGGAAAATGCTTTTTCCCACAAACTTTACTAAATGAAGCTGATTTTGCAACCAGATTCTTCTTAGGTAAAATGCCAAACACTAAAACAGGAACAGAAAGAAAAAAAGCTGGACAAAATCAATCAAACTTTGCCGAAAAAAAGAGAAAAATTATTGAAAAGTTCATCACCGACGTAACTCGGAAACGAACAAATAGACATGTATTATAAGGTTTGACATGAAGAATGCAAATGTTCAAAAGTGGTTCATTCAATTGTTAAGACAATAAACCAAAGGTATTGGTTACATTTAGAACAGTTGCCACTTGCAGTTAATTAATTTATTTCAAAAGAGGTGCAGCAGGGGGCGTCACTTGATGACAAGCGAGAGCTGCAGCCGGGGCTGGATTCTGGGGTGCAGCCGGGGCTAGATCTTGAGGTGCGGCAGGGATCGGTGCTTGAGCGGGGGGAGGAGCAGCGTGGATTGGTGCTTGAGCAAGGGGTGGCACTCGAGGAGCGGCTGGTTGTTGAGCAATGGGGGGGGGGGGGGGGGTGAATTTGGGGAAGTTCAGGTCGGAGGGCTTGCCTGTCCCAAGTTCCTGCCTCACGACCATTCGAGCAAACGCCCACCCCAGACTGGCACGCAGCACAAAAGCATGACAGCAGTCGTGTGCAGAGCACATTTGGCTCGACGCACCTGATGCTGTGCAGAGATCGGGTGCCTTTGAGTGTCTTGACCACTCGACCTCTGTCCCTCTGGATGTCGGTCTGTGGCACCCAAAAGAACGACCGAAAGGAGTGGCCGTCGCACTCTCCATCTCCAGGCTGCTTGTTGAGCCTGCTTGTGAAGTAAAAGTCAAAGAGATCTTTGGCGTTGTCGATGTTGGCCGCTCCTGACTTCACAGCATTCGCAGCGCCGTGCTTTACGACGGCACTTTCTCCATCAGATGCACCTTTCCCGTGGCGCGATCCAAAGAAGTTGCGCTCCCATGTGCAGCCGAAGTCCTGTATGGTATGGGAGATATCGCTGAATGGGCCTTTTGATTTATATTGGGCTGCACAGCCGTCACTCCATTGGATGGCATGCTCAACGGAAAGCTCTATGATGGTCTTGAGGTGGTCCATCGCAATAGTTGTGAAGGCGTAGACTGCATCGTAGTCGTGGCGCCTGTCATCACTGATTTTTGTTTTCTCTTTTAATCATGAATTTTACGTCATTGTTTGCTTACATTCATTTCACTGAAGAAGGGCGTGGCCCGAAAGTCTTTGGAACTTGGTGTTTACTGTGTTTTTTTTCTTCTAATTAATAAAATAAAAGTATAAGATTTTTTTATCACTTTAAATTCAAAGTCATCTGTGCACAAACATCACTTTCATTAAACAGGTCTCACACAGAATGTAATCTACACCCACAAAATATGTATCGAAAGAAAAACTATTATTAACAAATGTCTAGCCTAATTTTTCACTTCATAGAATATCATAGCAGCAAAAACTCACCTTTTCTCAAGAACCTTGGGTGTTGATCACTTTCGTAACAAGAAGAGCAAACGCTCGATCGAGTCACTTTCGCAGTTCTGAATATTATATGAGGCATCAGATGGACAGGAAGAAATTGCTATTCACAACACAATGAGTCACGTTCACATAAAATTTGAGCCCGGTCACTTTTATAGTTTCCGAGAAAAGCCCAACGTTAAGTTGTGTGTTGCCGAACAGAAAAGGCTAGTTATCTCCCTTGTTTTTCTGATAACGTTCGTAAAAGGCTACAGATGTAAATACTTTGATGTAAAGAATAATCCTACAAAGTTTCAATCACATCCGATGAACTTTGTCAAAGATATAAAATGTCTAATTTTTCCTTTGACGCTGACCTGTGACCTTGAAAAAGGTCAAAGAAACCATCGTTAAAGTGTAGAGGTCATTGGAGGTCACGACTAAACAAAATATGAGCCCGATCGCTTTGATAGTTTCCGAGAAAAGTCCAACGTTAAGGTGGTGTCTACGGACGGACGGCCGGCCGGACGGACGGCCGGCCGGACAGACTAACACTGACCGATTACATAGAGTCACTTTTTCTCAAGTGACTCAACAAAATCACAGACTTCGGAAACATGCTCGAAATATTTCTTCGCTGCCGGAAGCTGAACTATTTCTCTCTGTAACTGCGCATGCGTAGTCACCCGCACCTCTAAGGAAGTGACTACGCGCAAAATAGTTCTAATCTTTCTTCAAAACTCTGAACATTATTTGCAAAACCGTTCACCATCGTAACTGAATTTTGAAGAAGCATGTCATATTGCGCAACTTTCAACTTAGTTTGCAGATGCAATTTTGAGAAAATAATACTTAAATAACATTTAGCTTAGCGATGTTCTATGCCCTTTAATGTCAAGATCGTGTTGAAGATGAATATGCAAATTCTAAAGTTCAAATTTAGGACTTGTTGCTGTTGCACGCGTGTGGAAAACTATGTTACGAAAGTGATGGCAAACTTTCAAGCGATTAATTTCGTTTAAAAAAACAATTATGTGGACAAAATAACATTTCAACTGTCAAGTACACTTAAACCAAACACACATAACAAGAATAGCAGTCCTTGGACATTCTAAACGATTCTTGTAGTGAGGTGCAAAACTAGTTGATGGTTCATGTCACAGATCAGACCTCCATTTTTCACGCATCCAATCATTTTTTTCGCAAAACAACATTCATAATAATCATGCAAAATACTCAGTTTTGTTTGTATTATTTCTTTATTCATTTTACTTCTCAAAAATACCAATATCATGATTTAAAATTCAGTATGTTTCAACTGTGGGCTAATTTGATTATGGCACACACAAAAGGTTCAGTTTCTGAGACGCACCCAAGATCAAACTTCAGATTTTGAATAAGCTCTTTCTCGGTCAGTATTCTTGCAAATACCGTACGGGATTGACGCCACACGAGGGAAGGGAGATAAACGCGCAAAACACTGGAGAAGATAAGGAAGAGTTACTGGGAATGGTTCTACTGGATCTACAGAAAACCCAAAATCGGTTCACCGCGCCACTCTTAGAGCACATGTTGAAACTTTTCATCGACCAGATTGTGTCCGGGGTCTACCTGAATATGCCCACCAAATTTGAAGCAGATCCATCGAGAACTGTGGCCGTGCATCGCGAACACAAACACACACACACACACACACGTTCTTTCTTTATTTGGTGTTTAACGTCGTTTTCAACCACGGTTATATTGCGACGGACACACACACACACAAGCCGTATATATAGATATATATATAGTGTCATTTCTAGTCGGATGCTGTGGGTTCATTACGTGTGTGTGTGTGTGTGTGTGTGTGTGTGTGTGTGTGTGTGTGTGTGTGTGTGTGTGTGTGTGTGTGTGTGTGTGTGTGTGTGTGTGTGTATGCATTACTTGGTGAGAGTGAGCGAAAGAGCGTGTGTGCGTGCGTGCGTACGTGCGTATGTGTGTTCATTGAACTTACAACATTCTCCCCCGGTGACTCCGTTGTAATGTGCATCGCACTCGCAGAATCCGTTGGCCGCCGAGCACGTAGCGTGTGCTACACACTCTCCACCTGAACCATCGGTACACGCAGCGCCTACTTTGGTCGGTGTCACTGTCACTGTCAGATTGTACAATCACACATAGAATACTATATATAGAATCATAGACATTTATTATTTAACTCTTTCAGCCCTGCTCTTCGCTGGACATTATTTCCCCTTAAAGGCATATGTACTCGATGACTATACACGCTAATTGCTTTACCAACAGCTGGAGACATGCTAAATTAAGTTCCCTGCAAAATATTGTGGTCTAGGACCCCTTCAATGTTGAGATATGTTAATTTTCATTTTGATCTGGATCGTCCTATGTATAGATTTGGCAACACATGTAACGTTGATGCAAGGGAGCTAACACCGCGGCTTTGTTGACATCCTCACTTTTTCAGAGGCTAGAACAAGCTGTAATGCATGTATTATGGTCCGCGCATGGTGACATATCGTCATTATATGGTCTTATGGTGCGTTTGACATCGATTATGGGCAAACTACACTTTGTAAACACGGGAGCGCGTACATATGCCTTTAAGATTGTTCCTGCCTATCTTAGTACTTAACTAGCAGTTAAGCCCGGCTTCGCCCGGGAGTAAGCGGAGTCCTGTAGCAATTTAAGACGCTCGCTATCCCATTATCATTAGCTTTACCTCCTTTGTTTGGATACAAAAAAAGAGTTATCTCCCTTACCTTCTAGAAATTTCCGGAACTGTCCAGTTAATTTTTCTTTCTTCATTTCTTCCCCTCATAGGAGCAATAGCGAGTCTCTAATATCACTGGCATGATGTGCTTGCTGCAGGTGAACAGTAGGCACTGAACTGGTCTTGCACCATATAGGCTGTATTCAATAAATGGGAGGTCCATAATCTGAGAAAGGAAACAATGAATCAAGAAACTAAAACCCAGGTGCACATCTGCGGCACCTAGGGAGTGTACGTGCACACTATCTTGTTCCTGCCTCTTGCCATCTCAGAGGTATGGCGACCACAGACAAAAAAGAGTTATCTCCCTTACCTTCTAGAAATTTCCGGAACTGTCCAGTTAATTTTTCATTCTTCATTTCTTCCCCTCATAGGAGCAACAGCGAGTCTCTAATATCACTGGCATGATGTGCTGGCTACAGGTGAACAGTAGGCACTGAACTGGTCTTGCACCATATAGGCTGTATTCAATAAATGGGAGGTCCATAATCTGAGAAAGGAAACAGTGAATCAAGAAACTAAAACCCAGGTGCACATCTGCGGCACCTAGGGAGTGTACGTGCACACTATCTTGTTCCTGCCTCTTGCCATCTCAGAGGTATGGCGACCACAGACACACACACACACACAGACAGACACTCTCTTTTATTATATGTACTAGCAGTTAAGCCCGGCTTCGCCCGGGAGTAAGCGGAGCCCTGTAGCAATTTAAGACGCTCGCTATCCCATTATCATTAGCTTTACCTCCTTTGTTTAGATACAAAAAAAGAGTTATCTCCCTTACCTTCTAGAAATTTCCGGAACTGTCCAGTTAATTTTTCATTCTTCATTTCTTCCCCTCATAGGAGCAATAGCAAGTCTCTAATATCACTGGCATGATGTGCTTGCTACAGACAAAAAAGAGTTATCTCCCTTACCTTCTAGAAATTTCCGGAACTGTCCAGTTAATTTTTCATTCTTCATTTCTTCCCCTCATAGGAGCAATAGCAAGTCTCTAATATCACTGGCATGATGTCCTTGCTACAGGTGAACAGTAGGCACTGAACTGGTCTTGCACCATATAGGCTGTATTCAATAAATGGGAGGTCCATAATCTGAGAAAGGAAACAATGAATCAAGAAACTAAAACCCAGGTGCACATCAGCGGCACATAGGGAGTGTACGTGCACACTATCTTGTTCCTGCCTCTTGCCATCTCAGAGGTATGGCGACCACAGACAAAAAAGAGTTATCTCCCTTACCTTCTAGAAATTTCCGGAACTGTCCAGTTAATTTTTCATTCTTCATTTCTTCCCCTCATAGGAGCAATAGCAAGTCTCTAATATCACTGGCATGATGTGCTGGCTACAGGTGAACAGTAGGCACTGCACTGGTCTTGCACCATATAGGCTGTATTCAATAAATGGGAGGTCCATAATCTGAGAAAGGAAACAATGAATCAAGAAACTAAAACCCAGGTGCACATCTGCGGCACCTAGGGAGTGTACGTGCACACTATCTTGTTCCTGCCTCTTACCATCTCAGAGGTATGGCGACCACAGACAGACAGACAGACAGACAGACAGACACTCTCTTTTATTATATGTACTAGCAGTCAAACCCGGCTTCGCCCGGGTGTTAGCAGAACCCTAAAGCATGTTATGACATGTGTGCTTTCCATTAATTATCAGAGTTAATTACCTCCTTTATTTGGATAACACAGTCGGAGTTACGTCCCTTTGTTTCTTGAAAATGTCATGAACGGTTCGGTTAATTTTTTCTTGTTCGATTCTTCCCCTCGTAGGAGCAATAGCGAGTCTCTAATATTACTGCATACTGGCATTATGTGCTTACTACAGGTGAACAGTAGGCACTGAACTGGCCTTGCACTATATAGGCTGTATTCAATAAAGCAGAGGTCCATATATAATATGAGAAAGTAAACACTCCTAGGCATTGTTGATGCACACTACCGCGTTCCTGTCCTCACAGACAGACAGACACAGTCAGGCCCGGCTTCGCCCGGGTGTTTCTGCTCTCCCCTCTCTCAGAAACCTCTCGAATCTTATTCCAATGTGGATAAGAAAAATGACAGTGTGAGCTCATACATTTGGATGTATAGACAAGGCACGTTTCTATTTGGTTCAACGTGTTCTTCGTGATTTGTTTATCCCTTCTCACACCCACTGTAGTTACCGTCTGATCAAAGCACGCATACCTCATGAGTGAGCGCGTCATACCTTTTTGAACAGGGGAGAGAAATCTGTAAATTCTCGTGATCTTTCACTGAGGCGATCGTTTCGTAAACATTATTCGCGATGATCTGGAAGGCAGGGAGGGGGAGCAGGGGGCAGGGTCAGTGTGTGAGTGTGTGTGTGGGGGGGGGGCGGCGGGATGATAGCGGGCGGGGGGTAATCCTTGATAATGACACGGTATACTGGTTTGATGAGAGTTACCTCCCTTCCGTGGGTGACAAAGCATGACTTACCTCCCTTGCACTATGTAGACTGTATTGATAGATGGGGAGGGTCATTATCCGAGGAAGGAAACAATGTCTGGAGAAACTAAAACCCAGGTGCACATCTGCGGCACCTAGGGAGTGTACGTGCACACTATCTTGTTCTTGCCTCTTGCCATCTCAGAGGTATGGCGACCACAGACACACACACACACACAGACAGACACTCTCTTTTATTATATGTATAGATAGATATACCCTTCATTCCTGGGTTCTTGAAGAAATTTGCTCAAGAAATAGGGTGTGTCAGTTTAACACATATGTGTTTAAAAACAATGAGTCAAGGTACGACAAACTATATATTGATGTAAAGGTAATTGAAAAAAGAAGATCTATGTCATGATGTTAATGTCATTGTCGCAAACAGGGGGACATACAGGTGTTGTGTATGTGACAATTACTGTCAGGGTCACAAACACACAAATCAGGCCTTCTCCACACACTGACAACATGCTAAAGACCTGAAACATGCTAGTGTTCTTACAGTTTGATGACCACATTAACCCAGACCAAGTATATCCAAAGCATGTCTATAGTCTCACTCACTTTAAGTCACAGAGTTCTCAGGTAATTTTGTTCTCATAGTCAAGAGGTATCAGCTGTAAGCACAAGTTCGTTTCCTGAATGTACAAATCCAAAATGTTACTAATCCTGCTTACACAACACATCTACTTCAAGAGGATGTACTGCACATTATATACACCACCAAATATAAGTAATTACACACTGATGACAGATGTCTCTCTGTCATTATCTTTGTCTCAGGTAATTAACCTGTGTAAAACGTGAAGAGTTGAAAAACAAATGTGCATTTTCATCTTCTAGCTTATCACCACAGTCACTGTCATTTACAAACACATTTGCAAGCTCTGCTCTCTCCTCCTTTAGTTAACACAGATCAGCATGATTATCATACACGTTATCCTCTCGAAACGTATCACTGTCACTGTGTGTCCCTGCCTCTGCCAACGTTACAACTACACAATGACGTCATCAAACGGTCCTATCAATAAAGGGAGAAAACCTTTATGGGAAATTCCCCTACAAAATATCCATATCAAATTTCATAAAGATCCACTTGGTATTTTTTTATATGATCTCTTGCAAAATGTTCCGTTCATAACAGGTTACATTAGTGTGTGACACGAACAGACATTGAGATCTAGCTCTCAGTCAGGTAGCCTTTTGACAAAACCCAGCTGCATCAGAGCTCGATGTGTCCAAATGATGACGTAGACAGCAATTTGTTCAACTGAACGTTGTTCTGCCACAGTGTGAGAACAAATAGTCTAACAAATCTCATGTTCAAAACGCTGTGACACAAAACTCATTTAGTCATGTTATGCCGATGCTATGTTTTTCTTTCTTAAAACACACTATAATGGTAACCCTTCCCAATGTATATGCTAAACATGACTGATCTGTGTTTTCAATGAATTTTACTGCAGTGTGAGAACAAATAGTCTAAAAAGTATCACGCCCATAACGCTGTGACACGAAACTCATTCGGTCGTGTTCTGTCGATACTATAATATTTTTCTTTCTTCAAACACACTATAATAGTAGCCCTTCCCAATTTCTATGCTAAAAATGACTGGTCTGTGTTGTCAATGACTTTGCTACAATGTGAGAACAATTTCAACGGTGTAAAACATCTCACGGCCATAACGCTGTGACACAAAACTCTTTTGGTCGTGTTCTGCCAATACCAATCTTTTCCTTCCCAATTTCAATGCTGAAAATGATTGGTCTGTGTTGTCAATGGTTTTCTGCAAGAATGCGATCTCTCTCTCTCTCTCTTTGTCGCAAAGACCGTGTGACACAAAAGTTCTGAGCGGAAGAACAATCTGCTGAGTGCAATTACGCTTCAGAGGATAGTTTGTTAAAACAGTTTATCACTCAGGCACACACAGTAACACTACAACGTTAGTATTCAGACCTCATTTGCTTTCCTTTGTCATGTATGAAAGTACTGGCCTTGGTTGAAGAAAGTGAACTGTCGCTGTGCAAGAAATTGGTCGCCATTTTCCGCCGTGTTTTGTGACGTGTCAACTACCCACAGTCATACAAAATCATATGCTGTTGGTTCATTTGTGTATCCTTATTGTTTATGTCATGCTTTGCAGTTTGGTATGTTTTGTTGTCTTCTCAAATCAATGGATGACTATAAAATAAGCATTTAAATGCGAAGGTGTTAAAACATGACCCATGATCTTGGCTTAACGTACCGCAAGAGTTCCCTGGGCTTCCCGTTGTTCCTGCTTTGCACACACACATCTCGGACCCGGCGTCACCCGCACACGTCATTGTGTCGTCACACGAATCTGTGTCACTCGAGGTGCAACTATGGCCAACAGTGTTTTCTGTAATAGCCTCTGAAAATCCAGTTAAATATATTCGAACACAATTATTGAAGGACTATGGTAGAAGCTTTGTGGTTGTGATTTCTATTGGAAACCCAGCATTGAAAACAAAATTGTCGACAGACTATGACCAAAGTGCAATATCCACTGACAATTTAGTAAAGCATCCCTAAAAGAATATTAAAAGATAATGACAAAAGTTTTGTGATTTCTGAAAATCAAACAAACCAATGCAAACAGTTTATCGAAAGACTAGAGATGAAGAGTAGCAATCATCATTTTCACTGACAATCAAGCAATTATAGACTCACCGCATGTCCCAGTGTGTATGTTAAGGTTAAAATCAGCATTACACAGACAGATGGAGTTCACGCACTGAAGGTTGGAATTA
Source organism: Littorina saxatilis (assembly GCF_037325665.1). Classification (NCBI taxonomy): domain Eukaryota; kingdom Metazoa; phylum Mollusca; class Gastropoda; order Littorinimorpha; family Littorinidae; genus Littorina; species Littorina saxatilis. The sequence goes on from NC_090252.1 coordinate 68,024,299, forward strand.
ACCACACAAGGTGTTGTGTCTGAGCAGGACCCTCCGTGCAAAGCTGTGGAATCACTTAGCTCTGAAACAATGAAAAGTGTGGTCAGTCCATAGATCCTTGAATCGGTCATTCAGCCAGCCAATCGTCAATTCCCGAATAATAGTTGCTTCAGTCATTGTTTCAAGCAGTCAGTCAGTCAGGCAGGCATACGCTTACTCATAGTCCTTTGTATAATCACAACTGGCTGATTTGCTACTGTTTTGCTTCATGGCGTAAGTACGGGAGCGTGCGCGTCCTCCCTCTTACCACTGTTGAGTTCTGGCATGCGCTCCACCCCCACCCATCCCCTGTTGCTGTTTGACATGTGTTTTACCAAATGCAAAATGACGATCATGCATTCAACAGATGATTCCCTTGCTAACGACCCACGCCTCTTAACCCTGCGAAAAATGACTTGAATTGTGACGTGACAATGTTACATAATTATCCATGAACTTTTTTTGGAAGTAAGCGGATTATTAACCCTATCTTTGAGTTACAAACGATTACAAACGATTCTCATACATGCTCTTACGTGGGGAAGTTAACCAAAAAAGGAAGAAAGGAGCTATCACGACATGAGTGGATTAAAGATGACTCGCAAGATGATTTGCACAGGAAGACGTATTTGTAAAGGCACACCCCTTCTATTAATATAACAACAATAATAACAAGGGTTGACCATAACGGGTCAATACGCCGCCATGTGGTGAAACGGGGGTGGGACATGGTTACAAACCGGCCGCGACCTTAAGTCACGCAAAACTGTTTCCAACCATATTCAGAGAGAGAGAGAGAGAGAGGGAGAGAGAGAGAGAGAGAGAGAGAGAGAGAGAGAGAGAGAGAGAGAGAGAGAGAGAGAGAGAGAGAGAGAGAGAGAGAGAGAGAGAGAGAGAGAGAGAGAGAGAGAGAGAGAGAGTAGTCACCGACAGAGAGGGGAAGCTAAGAGAACAGAGACAGACAGACAAGGAATAAGATGAAGTTGTTTTTATATCGATTTCGGAAATTTAATTTTAATCATAATTTTTATATTTTTTAAATGTAAGAGCTTGTTTTTAATCCGAATATAAAAATATGTATATGTTTTTAGCCCTGAATCTCGACTATCTTCTAAAACGTTCCTAAGGAAGGGAGATAACTCAAATCAAAGTTATTTTTCAGCAAACTGAGTATGTTGATGGTAATACTTTTACACAGTCTGATTCTTATAGAATATATAGAGTCGAAGTGAGAAACAAAATGCTAGTAATAACATAAGACCAAAACATTATTTGGCAAACGAGTCCGTACCACGGAACCACACACACCAATAAAACAAACTCCACTGTTACCGCCCAACGAAGCATCCAAATATCGGAGCACGTAAAATGAAATTGAACAAAAGCATGGCGGCTGTCAAACCAAAACACTGATCTAAAAATATAGATCAGTGAACCAAAAAGGGGATAGGGAAGTAACCTGCGGGAATTCCAGCACACGTCAGTGGGTTTCGTCCCCTGGTTTCGTCCCCTGGCTCGGTTTGTCCGTTAAAAGCTAATATCTTCCGTTTGACTACCGTTAGGAATGTAATTTTGTGCATGCAAAAAACAAAGCCTATTCCTTACAATTTCACAACATTTGAGCTTAATTGACCCAGAGATACACGTCTTACCCGACAAACACCGACCGACTGACCGCCCGCCCGCCTCAAACAAACAAACAAACAGACAGAGCGAATCCACTAAGCCTCTTATTATTCTAATGTCGGTTTAATAATAACACTAATAACTGGACATTTGTAAGTGCCTAACATATGTCTCTTTAAAAAAAACACATATGCAAAATAGAACAATTAAATGTACAACCTACATAAAACAATTAATCATACGGACAAAAATCACCACATGTACTGTTCACACCAATCATACCAACTTTAAGGGAGAGGAGTACGTGTAGAAATGGAATGGAAAAGACATCAGGCCGGGTTGGTGTAATATTGTGTGAAAAAGAAAGTGTTCAACTGTTGTTTGAAAGAGCTGAGAGAGGTGCAGTGTCTGACAGAGAAGGGAAGAGAGCTCCAGAGTGGTGCATGGTGCAGCACAACAGAAGGTTCTTGCTCCGTGCTGCGTATTAAACCATGTTTCATCCGACCAGGCCTTTATATCGGATAAGACCATTCCTTCACTTGGAAACATATCACCATTCAACACCTTGACTGCTTGCTCAGGTGAGTTGGACTTTTTGTGATGAATTAATTTCTTAAAAAGCTACTCAAACCAGGCGCCGACCAGATCTGAGATGGTGAGTTGAACTATTTTTAACAAAGGCAGTGTGCCTTTAAGAACGCACCTGAAGTTCTAAGCCGTTTCTCTCCAGCCTTCCTTATTAGTTTGGGTGCTGAGACGCTAAGGACAGTCCTTTGTAATACGTACCACATAGACCACTGTCGGCATTTCGGGTGTAGGCCGTGCCACATGTGCACAGGTTGGTTGTGCAATCTGCCCCCGACACGCAGAGGTTCGCGTAGCCATCTGCTGAGCACCCCTGGCCTGCCTGGATCACTGAAACACCCAGTAGTTACTACAAATAAACTGGTAGTTAGCTACCCTTGCGTCATTCGTATGCCTAGCTGTATTGTCGTGAGATCTCCGTGGCAAAAATTCCGCTACGCATATAGAGTTGGCCCTTTGCAGACAAAAATCCATAATTCATTGCGTTCACTGTTTAAAACAATGTTGCTGGAATTTTGCTTCATTTTAGCAGTCAAGTTTTAAGGAGTAAATCCAACAATCCATTCCCTTATTACCACAATCAGAAAACAGAATGAATTGAACTTTATTACACCCCCGGTATAGGGGTGTGTCTAGGATTCGGTCGATGTGTTTGTTTGCTTGTGTGTTTGTGTTCGCATAGAGATCTCAAGAATGAACGGACCGATCGTCACCAAACTTGGTGAACAGGTTCTATACATTCCTGACACGGTCCTTACAAAAATTGGGACCAGTCAAACACACGGTTAGGGAGTTATTGGTGGATTAAGATTCTACAAGGACTTATAGAGGGACATATTAATGGTCAAAGGGAAATAACCTTCTCAGTTGGTGGCAGTGAGAATGGTAAGGACGGGGGTGTTTTTCCTACCTCGGAGGAATTTCTTGTTTAACAAGGATTAAGATTTAGGGCTACGCCTTTTCTTACAAACTGTCCTTGGGACGCATAGACACACAATTATATAATTAAAACATTAAAAATTAAAAAGTTAAAAAGTTAACCAACAAAAGGAGGTCGGAAGATTTCAGCACGTGATAATAAAGATGACGATGATGATGACGATGATGAAGACGATAATAATGATACTGGTGATGAAGCATGAAGAGCATACATATGTGGTTATTTATAAAATCAAATGCATACTATGCAGGTCATTATAAATACAAGCTGGTAGCAATCGAACATGTAGC
>NC_090252.1:68032757-68085525 GCF_037325665.1 Littorina saxatilis
AAGGTTACATCGCGACGGGATAATAAAGATGATGATGATGATGATGATGACGATGATGATAATGATGATGATGATAATGATGATGATGATGATGATGATGATGATTAAGATGAGGCATGAAGAGCATACACATGTGGTTATTCATAAAATCAAATACATACTATGTGGGTAATTATAAATACAAGCTGGTAGCAATCGAACATGTAGCATTAGTGTAACAAAAATATGTTCAGAATATACAATGCACAGCATATCTTTGACGTAATACTAAGTGTGGTAAGTCAAAAGGCGTTAAACTACTCAGACATTAAGTGGTTTTTAACACATTTTTTAAAACTGTTTAATGACTTTAAGTGCTTAAAGGATGATGGAAGTGAATTCCAAACTGAAGTACCCGAAAAAGCAAGACTGGTCTTATACAGGTCAATTCGTAGAATTGGTGGGATCAAGTTGACCGACCCATATATGTGGGTAGCTTTATTAAATAATGATGCAATGTAAATCGGCACTTTACCGTAATACAATTTATGCATGAAAATGGCTTTGTTTAACTTGAGATGCTTTTCCAGTGGAAGAAAGTTAAGCATTTTTAATTTCATATCTGTTGAGGCATTATCCTTTACGATGAGTTTGGCCGAGCGACGATAGAGAGAGTCTAACTTTTTCAAGTCGACATCACTGCTGCCATCCCAGAGCGTCGAAACATAATTAATGTGAGGCATTACATGAGCATGGTGGAACATTTCCAGAGTCCTTCTGTCGGTATATTGCTTTAACTTGGATAGGAGGAAAACGTTCTTGGCTACTTTCTTGCAAATATGCTGTAATTGTGCCTGTCACTTGAATTTACAATCAAGAATTACCCCTAAAACGCGATGCTGTTGAACGTTTTCAATTGATTGCGTACCAATAGTAAGATTTAGTTTGAGTGGAGAAATCTGGTGTTTTTGTCTGGTTGCATTTACATACTTTTAGTTTTTATTGGATGGACAAGCATAGCATTAGCACTACACCAGTTATTTAGATCGTTTAAAACTGTTTGAAGGGAGGACTCTATTACTGGAGCAGACTTTCCACTTGAATGAAGAGAAGAATCGTCAGCAAAAAAATCACTTCTTACATTACTATCAGAAATGTGCAGTGGCAGATCATTGATTTACAGACAGAACAAGATCGGCCCAAGCACTGACCATTGAGGCACCCCGCATTTCACAGTCTCCTCAGTAGATTTTTTACAGTTTAGGGCAGTATATTGAGATCTGTCCTGTAAACAGGAAGCAAAAAAGTTACACACTGAACTGTTTCTGATATACAACTGTAATTTCTTCAGTAAAATTGAATGATCAACAAGATCAAACGCTTTTTTAAAGTCGAGAAACACAGCACCACTGATTTCAGATCGGTTTGTTGCAGACAACCAGGTGTCGCATAGCGTGGTAAGGGCGCTGTGACAAGAGTGATTTGTTCGAAAACCAGATTGAAATTGATGGGAAAGGTTTCTGCTTTCTATGTACGCGAGCAAATGTTTGTGAATATGTTTTTTCAATGGTTTGAATAAAATGGGTAATAAGGAAATGGGTCTAAAATTATTTGGGTCGGATAAATGTCCGCCTTTATGGAGTGGAATTACTTTTGCTCTCTTTAATAAACTAGGTACAGTATTTTGCTTTATGCAGAGATTATACGCATAGATGAGTGGCTCCACAATATATGGTAGAGCTAATTTGGCCAAGTAAGGATGAATCGTGTCAGGACCCATGGACTTTTTATTCGCAAGGTCTTCTAGCGCCTTACCTACCTCATGCACTGCCATGTCTGGAATAGTAAAAAAATCGTCCGGTTTACATTTGTCATTACAAAAATCATGTAATTTTGAGAGAGAAACTTCAAAATCAGAATCGGGACTGTCGCATTTTGCAGATTCATTTAACCTATTAGCAAGTGACAAAAAATGGTTATTAAAATCTTCAGGGGAGATGGTTGCAATATCTTACTTGTCCTCGATTAATTTATTAAAATAATTTGCTTTTGCTTGACGTGTTAATTCTGTCACTTTATTCCTTTGTTTCTTAAAGTCAGACTTCATGTTGTTTGCTTTGTAAAAATCACGCAGGGACATGGCTTCAATAATCTGTTCCGTCAACCATGGGAGAAGAGATGGATATTTCACTCTGTGGTGACGTAGTGGGGCATGCTTATCCACTATAGGATAACATATATCTAGAAGGGCGCCCAACGCCTCGTCAGCAACAACATGATTAAACACAGAAGAAAATGGTGCTAAACTGAGATCAAAGAAGAACTTGGTTTCATCAAACGTTTTAAAGCTTCTATATTCAATAGTTGTATGGCCCTTGTGCACCGGCTTAGACAACTTGAACGACCAAGAACAAAATATTGAATAATGGTCACTGATGCTTGAAGGTACAGTTTTCACGTTTGACACCATGGAGGTATTATTAGTGTAAATGTGGTCTATCAACGTTGATGTTGTATCAGTCAATCTGGTTGAGGTGTTCACAAGTTGATGGAATCCAAAGAGAGACGTTACTGAGCGCCAGGCTGTCTGGGTTTTATGCAAATCGATGTTTAAATCACCAAGTAACAAACCATTACGATTATTACATTTAATGTTATCCATCAAATCAATAAAATCGTCAGACCAAGCTGAATGGGATGCGGGATTTCTATATACAAAGCCGAGGAGAAAAGAATTCGAATTCTTATACGCAATTTCGAGCCAAAGGCACTCAATACTGTTCACTTCCAAATCAGCCCTGCGCTTAACAAACTTTGCTATGGAATCATGGACATAAACAGCAAGACCAGTATGTTGTACTTCCATACTGTCACGTCGGATTACATAATAATGAGGAATCCGCAACATATCATCACAGATGCGTGAGTCTAGCCTAGTCTCTGAAATCCCAAACAAATGGGTTATGGGAGAATGTTGATTTAAACACGCAGAGATCAGGAATTTTGTTCAAAAGATGATAAATGTTCAAATGACCGATATTCAGTCCAGCGGCTGAAGCAAATGACGACATGATTATAAATGTTAAATTCGCAAGGACATTTTGATCATTTGCTCCGGAACTGCAACGTCGATTTGCCCAAGCAAAAAAATAATCTGGCTCAAAATGCGGGAACATGCTGGTAGTGTCATATTTTAAATGGGTGTGGAAGAACTGCTCATAATTAACATAGCACTCCGGCCCTGTTCTTTTTTTCGTCACACCCAAAACCGTTATTTGTTTTGAGCGACGCAGCATTACTTGGGAGTTTGCTTGCACTCATAAGAGATCTAAAGCGAGTTTCTCTGCACTGATCGTTAGATTTGGATTTAGAAAACAACCAAACTCATGGATTTTATATGGAGATTAATGTGTTCAAGCATGTAGTTGCTAGTTTAAATGCAGTATGTTTGTATTGTTTGGTCTAGAGATGTATATTTTGTATATTAGAGCGTTCGAAACTTTTCAATCGCTAACGTAGTTCCCTCAAAGTCTAGCTCATCAACCTGCGAGCTATTGAGGATTCAGGCCCGTTGTTGGGTAAGTGATTTTTGTTGTTGGGTAAGTTACGTAGATGTTACATGCCGAGTCTCAGTGATTATTAAAATTAATGGTCGAAGTTGGCGGATCATGAAAAATGCGAGCTTCAGCGAGCTTTTTCATGACCGCGAACTGAGACCATTATTTGTAATAATCACTGAGACGAGGTGTGTAACCTCTTTATTCCTCCTTTCTTAAGTTATTCAAAGAAAACAGGAGTTTTTGTGCGAAAGTTTGATCGAATCCGAATCACTCAACCAGTCAACCTGCGCAGGCGATCGATTAATGCGCGGCTGTATAGTTCCGTGCAAATCATTCCATTCTGTTAACACTTCTTGTCAGTTTCCCTGTTTTAGACTAAAATCAAGTACACAGATATGCTGTTATTCTGCTGTGGCGGTAAAGGCAGATATTGTGTGTTCTGTTTATGTTTTAGTATCGCTTAAGATAATGTTCTTTCGTCAAATGGGACTAGCAGACGAACTTTTGCACCCGTGTTCCAACGTTAATTACTGTATGAAGTTCAGTTTTCTGGGGAAAATAGTGTATGAAACCGCTTTATGTTGTTTAAATTGATGAGATGTGTGCATTTGGTTGCGTGTGATCTGTTTATAAAATGAAATATTGTTGAAAACTGACCGTCGGATTGCAGTCAGTGTTGTCGAAGAAACTGCGTTAAAAGAAGGGGAACTACTCTTGTCGGCTAGAGTATGAGTTACTTGCCTTGGGAATTTGCTTGTGATGAACGGTTTGTGCACGGCAGATCTAGATTCAGAAAACAACCTAACTCATGGATTTTATATGGAGATTCATGTGTTCAGGCCTGTTGTTAATTTAAATGCGGTATGTTTGTATTGTTAGCTCCAGAGATGTATATTTCGTACGTATAGAGCGTTCGGAACTTTTCAGTCGCAAAAGTAGTACCAAAACAGAACAGCATCTCAACCCATTGCACTATCGAGGATTCAGGCTGTTGCTGGCTCGTTATTTGTTTGGTTACTGGGTCATTATCGAAAAATAACTAGCTCTACAAGTTTACAGAGGTAAAGAAGCAGAGGGGGGAATAACAAAAAACAAGAAGGGCAAAGCCCATACGACTCACATGCTTGACCTTGACCTTTACATAGCAATGACATCATACACTAAGAACTGCTTTACACATTTTTCCTACCAAAATACATGTGACCTTGGGTGTCATCCAAGGTCATGCAACACAAAGCTGTTAATTCAAGACATAGGAAGTACAATGGTGCTTATTGGCTCTTTCTACCATGAGATATGGTCACTTTTAGTGGTTCACTACCTTATTTTGGTCACATTTCATAAGGGTCAAAGTGACCTTGACCTTGATCATATGTGACCAAATTTGTCTCATGATGAAAGCATAACATGTGCCCCACATAATTTTTAAGTTTGAAACAGTTATCTTCCATAGTTCAGGGTCAAGGTCACTTCAAAATATGTATACAATCCAACTTTGAAGAGCTCATGTGACCTTGACCTTGAAGCAAGGTAAACCAAACTGGTATCAAAAGATGGGGCTTACTTTGCCCTATATATTATATATAGGTGAGGTATTGAATCTCAAAAACTTCAGAGAAAATGTGAAAAATGTGAAAAATAGCTGTTTTTTTAGACAACATTTATGGCCCCTGCGACCTTGACCTTGAAGCAAGGTCAAGATGCTATGTATGTTTTTTGGGGCCTTGTCATCATACACCATCTTGCCAAATTTGGTACTGATAGACTGAATAGTGTCCAAGAAATATCCAACGTTAAAGTTTTCCGGACGGACGTCCGGACGGACGGACGTCCGGACGGACGGACGGACGACTCGGGTGAGTACATAGACTCACTTTTGCTTCGCATGTGAGTCAATAACTAGCCCTACACGTTTACAGAGAGAAAGAAGCAGAGGGGGGGAATAACATGTGTTTCTGATTATCATCACGAATGGCATAGGGCAGTCGTATGAGTATTTGCTTTCCTAGGTGTCAACATTTTTTCATTTAGTGTTTTTTTTACAAATGTTATTTATTTATTTATTTATTTATTTACTTAATTATTTATATTTTTAGTTGTACATTTGCTGTTCATGAGACCTGAACAGGCAGTTTGACTGATTGTCTGACGTATGTAGGGAATTTGTATAGTTCATGTGGAGCAAGAACTTACCGCAGACACCCGCAGATGCAACATAATCATCTGCACACACGCATGACTTTGGTGACGTTGACAAAGAGCATTCAGCGTGTGAATCAACGCAGACTGCACCTATGCAGGCGCCGCCAGGTCTCCCTAACCCTGGATCTGTTAAAACAAATCGGTTTCGTTTAAAAGCCTTGCCATGTAAACGATTCGGCTCACCATCTCACAGCTGATCAGGCTTATACACAAAATACGACCATCCCTCAATGTGGACACATAGCCACATTGAACATCCTGACTGCTTGCTGAATACTGTTAGATTGTAGGGGGTAACAAGTTCATAAGTAGCCAGAAGAGTCAATTAAAAACTAATGTGATAAAAATAATGTGGACAGAGAGAAGCCGCGTTGTTGAGTGTTAGATGTGCAGTGTCCAAGGGGAGGGATGGTCCTATTCCATGTGAAAGCCTGGCCGGGTCTCAGAGGGTGAGTGGAATTGTTGACACAGGAAGCTTTGGACCTATACATAGATATAGTGTCATTTCTGGTCGGATGCTGTGGGTTCATTACGTGTGTGTGTGTGTGTGTGTGTGTGTGTGTGTGTTTGTGTGTTTGTGTGTGTGTGTGTGTGAGTGTGTGTGTGTGTGTGTGAGTGTGTGTGTGTGTGTGTGTGTGCATTACTTGGTGAGAGTGAGCGAAAGAGTATGCATGCGTGTGTGTGCGTGCGTGCGTACGTGCGTGTGTGTGTTCATTGAACTTACAACATTCTCCCCCGATGACTCCTTCGTAATGTACATCGCACTCGCAGAATCCGTTGGCCGACGAGCACGTAGCGTGTGCTACACACTCTCCACCTGAACCATCGATACACGCAGCGCCTACTTTGGTCGGTGTCACTTCCACTGTCAGATTGTAAAATCACACATACAATATTATATAGAATCAAAGACATTTGTGCTTTAACTCTTTCAGCCCTGCTATTCGCTAGTCGTTATTTCCTCTTAATTGTTCCTGCCTATCTTAGTACCGAATAATTATACCCTTCATTCCTGGGTTCTTGAAGAAATTTGCTTAAGAAATAGGGTGTGTCAGTTTAACACATACAGTATGTGTTTAAAACCAATGAGTCAAGGTACGACAAACTCAATATTGATGTAAAGGTAATTGAACAAAGAAGATCTATGTCATGATTTTAATGTCATTGTCGCAAACAGGGGGACATACAGGTGTTGTGTATGTGACAATTACTGTCATGGTGACAAACACACAAATCAGGCCTTCTCCACATACAGACAACATGCTAAAGACCTGAAACATGCTAGTGTACTTACAGTTTGATGACCACATTAACCCAGACCAAGTATATCCAAAGCATGTCTATTGTCTCACTCACTTTAAGTCACAGAGTTCTCAGGTAATTTTGTTCTCATAGTCAAGAGGTATCAGCTGTAAGCACAAGTTCGTTTCCTGAATGTACAACCCAAAATGTTACTAATCCTGCTTACACAACACATCTACTTCAAGAGGATGTACTGCACATTATATACACCACATAACTACACAATGACGTCATCAAACGGTCCTATCAATAAAGGGAGAAAACCTTTATGAGAAATTCCCCTACAAAATATCCATATCAAATTTCATAAAGATCCACTTAGTATTTTTTTAGATATGATCTCTTGCAAAATGTTCCGTTCATAACAGGTTCAATTAGTGTGTGACACGAACAGACATTAAGATCTAGCTCTCAGTAAGGTAGCCTTTTGACAACACCCAGCTGCATCAGAGCTCGATGTGTCCAAATGATGATTTTGCTGCAGTGTGAGAACAAATAGTCTAAAAAGTATCACGCCCATAACGCTGTGACACGAAACTCATTCGGTCGTGTTCAGTCGATACTGTAATGTTTTTCTTTCTTCAAACACACTATTATAGTAGCCCTTCCCAATTGCTATGCTAAAAATGACTGGTCTGTGTTGTCAATGACTTTGCTACAATGTGACAACAATTTAAATAGTGTAACAAATCTCACGCCCATAACGCTGTGACACGAAACTCATTTGGTCGTGTTCTGCCAATACTATGTTTTCCTTCATAATTTCAATGCTGAAAATGATTGGTCTGTGTAGTCAATGGTTTTCTGCACGAATGCGATCTCTCTCTCTCTCTTTGTCGCAAAGACCGTGTGACACAAAAGTTCTGAGCGGAAGAACAATCTGCTGAGTGCAATTACGCTTCAGAAGATAGTTTGTTAAAACAGTTTATCACTCAGACACACACAGGAACACTACAACGTTATTATTCAGGCCTCATTTGCTTTCCTTTGTCATGTATGAAAGTACTGGCCTTGGTTGAAGAAAGTGACCTGTAGCTGTGCAACAGATTGGTCGCCATTTTCCGCCGTGTCTTGTGAATAAAACGTGTCAACTACCCACAATACGCAAAACGATGCTGTTGGTTCATTTGTGTTTCCTTATTGTTTATGTCATGCTTGTCAGTTTAGTATGCTTTGTTGTCTTCTCAATTCAATGGACGACTATAAAATAAGCATTTAAATGCGAAGGTGTTAAAACATGACCCATGATCTAAGCCGTTCATGTGAGTGTGCGTGCGGGCGCACGCGCGTGTGTGTGAGTGTGTGTGTGTGTGTGTGAATGTGTGTGTGGGTGTGTATGTGTGTGTGTGTGTGTGAATGTGTGTGTGTGTGTGCGTGTATGTGCGTGCGTGTATGTGTGTGTGAGTCCGTCTGCTATGTGCGTATGAGTGTGTGTTTTGTGTGTATGAGTTTTGTGTGAGTCAATGTGTGTGTGTCTGTGTGTGTGTGTGTGTGTGTGTGTCTGTGTGTGTGTGTGTGTGTGTGTGTGTGAATGTGTGTGTGTGCGTGTATGTGTGTGTGTGTGTATGTGTGTGTGTGTCCGTCTGCTATGTGCGTATGAGTGTGTGTTTTGTGTGTATGAGTTTTGTGTGAGTCAATGTGTGTGTGTCTGTGTGTGTGTGTGTGTGTGTGTGTGTGTGCATGCTATGTGGTTGCATGTGTTTGTGTGTGTGTATGTATATATATATATATATGTGTATGTGTGTGTGTGTGTCTGTGTGTGCGTGTGTGTGTGTGTGTATGTGTGTGTATGTATGTGTGTGTCTGTGAGTGACGTGTGTATGAGTGTGTGTGTGAGTGTGTGTGTGTGTGAGAGAGAGAGAGAGAGAGAGAGAGAGAGAGAGAGAGAGAGAGAGAGAGAGAGAGAGAGAGAGAGAGAGAGAGAGAGAGAGAGAGAGAGAGAGATGATTTGGGGGTATGCAGTGCCTTGGCATTGCACTTCTACTTAATTTGTATACTTGTTTAAGGAACCACAGCACCAAAGAGACACAACTGTGAACATTGACATCATGCCTTTCGGGATGTCTGTCAACTTTTGATTGTGCAACTTGGCTTAACGTACCGCAAGCGTTCCCTGGGCTTCCCGTTGTTCCTGCTCTGCACACACACATCTCGGACCCGACGTCACCCGCACACGTCATTGTCTGGTGACACGAATCTGTGTCACCCGAGGTGCAACTATGGCCAACAGTGTCTTCTGAAATAGCCTCTGAAAATCCAGTTAAGCATATTCGAAAGAAATTATTGAAGGACTATGGTAGAAGCTTTGTGGTTGTGATTTCTATTGAAAACCCAGCATTCAAAACAAAATTGTCGACAGACTATGATCAAAGTGCAATATCCATTGACAATTTAGTAAAGCATCCCAACAAGAATATTAAAAGACAATGACAGAAGTTTTGTGGTTTCTGAAAATCAAACAAACCAATGAAAACAGTTTATCGAAAGACTAGATATGAAGAGTAGCAATCATCATTTTCACTGACAATCAAGCAATTATAGACTCACCGCATGTCCCAGTGTGTATGTTAAGGTGAAAATCAGCATTACACAGACAGATGGAGTTCACGCACTGAAGGTTGGAATTAACCACACAAGGTGTTGTGCCTGAGCAGGACCCTCCGTGCAAAGCTGTGGAATCACTTAGCTCTGAAACAATGAAAAGTGTGGTCAGTCCATGGATCCTTGAATCGGTCATTCAGCAAGCCAATCGTTAATACACGAATAATATTTGCTTCAGTCATTGATTCAAGCAGTCAGTCATTCAGGCAGGCATACGCTTACTCATAGTCCTTTGTATAATCACAACGAGCTGATTTGCTACTGTTTTGCTTGATGGCGTAAGTACGGGAGCGTGCGCGTCCTCATTCTTACCACTGTTTTTTGTGTGCTTGTTCTTCTAATTAATGTACATCAAGATATATTTATTATACCACTGTTGAGTTCTGGCATGCGCTCCACCCCCATCCATCCCCTGTTGCTGTTTGACATGTGTTTTACCAAAAGCAAAATGACGATCATGCATTCAACATATGATTCCCTTGCTAAAGACCCACGCCTCTTAACCCTGTTAAAAATGACTTGTTTTGTGACGTGACAATGTTACATATCCATGAACTTGTTTTGGAAGTAAGCGACATATTAACCCTATCTTTGAGTTACAAACGATTACAAACGATTCTCATACATGCTCTTAAGTGGGGAAGTTAACCAAAAAGGAAGAAAGGAGCTATCACGACATGGGTGGATTAAAGATGATTCACAAGATGCTTTGCACAGGAAGACGTATTTGTAAAGGCACACCCCTTCTATTAATAAAATAACAATGATAATAATTGTCAGTAAGTACCGTAAAATCCCTAGCATAAGCCCACCCCCCCTGTGCACAGATTTAGGGCAAAATTGGGGGGTGGGCGTTTGCTAGGGATAGACCCCTTTGCACAAAGTAAGTTTTGTGCTTAACCGTGTAATTGAGTCAATACAAACCCCGAAAGCATGTAAGTTAGGTCGTGTGAGTAGAAGTGAAGGAAAAAAGAAAAAAAAAGGACTTTCAGGCAAAGAAGGCCAACCATGAGAGAGAGAGAGAGAGAGAGAGAGAGAGAGAGAGAGAGAGAGAGAGAGAGAGAGAGAGAGAGAGAGAGAGAGAGAGAGAGAGAGAGAGAGAGAGAGAGAGAGAGAGAGAGAGAGAGAGAGAGAGAGAGAGAGAGAGAGAGAGAGAGAGAGAGAGAGAAAAGGACTGGCTCTTCTGAAAACAACACGAGCATAGTCATTCATATAAATTTATAAAGTAAAACGAAAATCGCCAGACCTTTGCAAGGACAAACAATAACAACACAATTCCGGGAAAAAGAAACTTGATGAAATGTCGAAATGTCAACACCAATGAAGCCCTTTCTTTCTGTACAGGGAAGAAATTACACGATCGTCTTTGGAAATGAAACGTTAACTGAACTTGGATTTTGTCTTCAAAAGGCCCAATCTTTCTGAGAAAAAAAACCCCACAAACTTAGGAAAAAAAGAGAAGAGAAACTCGAAAAAACATGAACGATGGGTGGGAGTGAGGAGAGGGGACAAAGAATAAGAAACAAGTCGCGTAAGGCGAAAATACAATATTTAGTCAAGTAGCTGTCGAACTCACAGAATGAAACTGAACGCAATGCCATTTTTCAGCAAGACCGTATACTCGTAGCATCGTCAGTCCACCGCTCATGGCAAAGGCAGTGAAATTGACAAGAAGAGCGGGGTAGTAGTTGCGCTAAGAAGGATAGCACGCGTTTCTGTACCTCTCTTTGTTTTAACTTTCTGAGCGTGTTTTTAATCCAAACATATCATATCTATATGTTTTTGGAATCAGGAACCGACAAGGAATAAGATGAAAGTGTTTTTAAATTGATTTCGACTATTTAATTTTGATAATAATTTTTATATATTTAATTTTCAGAGCTTGTTTTTAATCCGAATATAACATATTTATATGTTTTTGGAATCAGCAAATGATGGAGAATAAGATAAACGTAAATTTGGATCGTTTTATAAATTTTTATTTTTTTTTACAATTTTCAGATTTTTAATGACCAAAGTCATTAATTAATTTTTAAGCCACCAAGCTGAAATGCAATACCGAAGTCCGGGCTTCGTCGAAGATTACTTGACCAAAATTTCAACCAATTTGGTTGAAAAATGAGGGCGTGACAGTGCCGCCTCAACTTTCACGAACAACCGGATATGACGTCATCAAAGACATTTATCAAAAAAATGAAAAAAACGTTCGGGGATTTCATACCCAGGAACTCTCATGTCAAATTTCATAAAGATCGGTCCAGTAGTTTAGTCTGAATCGCTCTACACACACACACACACACACACACACACACACACACACGCACAGACACACATACACCACGACCCTCGTTTCGATTCCCCCTCGATGTTAAAATATTTAGTCAAAACTTGACTAAATATAAAAAGGAAAGAAACACGAAAAGGTAAAGAAGGGGGAAAATATGACTTTTAGAACAGTCTGCACAAATCCTAGTGAAAGTGAGCCTATAGCCTCTTTGAAAAAAGCAGGGTGGGCGTTTGCTAGGTAGTTACCCCTGTGCACAACTTATGGCCCAAAGTGGGGGGTGGGCGTTTGCTAGATGGTGGGCTTATGCTAGGGATTTTACGGTACAGGTGTCAAATGACTGATGTGAACCAGTTGATTGGGTAATGGCGATGCGCTTGAATCTGTTAGTGCACTCTTGGAGTGCACTAACTTTTCCACTAAGCGTATTCTTACGCCCTTTGCCAAAGCGAGACTGTACTCTCATCCTCAGAATTAATTAATGACATATAGCTTATATTCATCACTTTACCTAAAAAATAACCATTCATTTCCTGCGGCTCAAAGCTGAAGCTTTTTTTCCTGACAGATCGCAGGCACCTGTGCCACAGTTAAGCCCACTGATCTAAAAATAGAAGCGGCTGTATCTCTTCCACAAATGGTCTCTGCTCGTTTTGACTTGCAAAGATTCTTATCATATGCCGTGTTAGTGGTATGTAGCTTATTAACCACATTACTAAATGATGAGTTAGTGTAAAATTCCCAGCAGCAAACAGAAAACACAAGTGTTATTCCGATAACGTATCAGCTAGACCAGCATGTGAAAGTCGACTCTGTTATAGTAGACTACACTGAAATACGACTGCATCAGTTCAGTAAATAAATGGTTTCCGAATTATTATTTCAAGGCAACAACAATCGGAATCGAAAACGTGTAGGGTTAAGAACGTTCTTACCATGTATACAACTTATTACCATCCTGCCTCGTGCGTGCAGACAAGCAATTGTTGTTTTTGAAATGAGACTGCAGTGCAGTGCCGTGGTTCGACTGCCCTAGCCGCCTAGCAGACGACATAAACCCCGCAGCAAATTAACATGTTGGGCAAATGTGAACAAACAAACGATGGGGGCATAAAAAGTGTAGGGTTCACAGCATTCTTACGGTTCATATATATAGTACCTGTCTCCCCGATGAGTGAAGATACAACACGAGAAACATACCACATTTACTTTGAAAATGTGCTAACCGTGGCCTTGGCCGGAGTCAGATCAAGGGGCAACACTCTGCACAGTCAATATGTCGAAGCTCGATGAAGGTTTCGAATCGCAAATAACTAAGAGCACAGTCCTTTCTCCGAGTTTAAATGAGGTCTCTATGAAAGATCATCACTTTTTAGCTTAACGCTACACTGGAATTTACAAACAGAAATTAAAACAAGAGTTTGCGCGTGACGAAAGCACGACACACTTGAGACACCCCACACCAAAGTAGATCTGACACAAACCTGACCACACAGTTACGCCTATCTAAATGAGCGTTGCAAAATGTGCGTTTTAAATTTTCTTTTTTCTCTGGTGGTACTGACAATATCGTTATTGAAACAATCCCAGTGCACTAAGGGATTTATAGAGCAAATCTCGAAAATAATTATTGAACTCAGCGCTATGCGCTTCGTTCAATAATGAATTTTCTCGATTTGCTCTATAAATCCCTTAGTGCACTGGGATGTCTCAATAACTTAAATACTAATAGTAATAAAATATGTCTTTAACGATAACGACATGTGCTCTTTTGAGGAAATATGCCGTCGAACGCAGAAGAAGAAGAAGAGGAAATATGTGAACGAACTGGATATAAACAGTCTCGCCTATTTGAATATAATGCAATACAGACTGCGTGATACGGGTCAGGCCCGGTCTGATCATATGCCATTTATACAATTATCTCCACGCCAAATTCGCCTAAAGATGTTAAATTATTAGATAAAGGAGCCAAGCTCAGCTGGATTTTGGTCGAACAAATTAAATATTACATTAGAAGATAAACACTGGAATTTAGCGAACGAATGCTCGACAGAAACCCGTCTTCGTCTATTGCATTGGAAAATTTTACACAATATATATCCCACCAACATTTTGCTACATAAGATGGGAATTCGTCAAACAAATCTCTGTCAGTATTGTAACGAAACCGACTTCATCGAGCACTTTTTCTGGCAGTGTAGAGCAGTGCAACCCATATGGCAGGAATGTCAAGGGTACATATTTAAATGTACCGGCAAAAATATAAAGTTAAGCTGCGAAGAGGCTCTTTTGGGGTATTTCACACGTGATATCCCCAAAGAGAAAACCTTCATACTTAATCACCTGATAGTGATATCGAAAATGTGCATAAGCCAGTTTAAGTACAGAAATCCAAAAACTAACATGAAGGTCTTATTTCAGAACCAAGCTCGACTTCGAAATCTCTAGTAAAATTGAACTGTGTATAAGATTTTGTTTGTTTGTTTGCTTAACGCCAAGCCGACCACGAAGAGCCATATCAGGGCGGTGCTGCTTTGACATTTAACGTGCGCCACACACAAGACAGAAGTCGCAGCACAGGCTTCATGTCTCACCCAGTTACATTATTCTGACACCAGACCAACCAGTCCTAGCACTAACCCCATAGTGCCAGACGCCAGGCGGAGCAGCCACTAGATTGCCAATTTTAAAGTCTTAGGTATGACCCGGCCGGGGTTCGAACCCACGACCTCCCGATCACGGGGCGGACGCCTTACCACTAGGCCAACCGTGCCGGTTACTGTGTATAAGAATATAGATAAATAGTAGTATAGTGCTGTTAATGTAAAGTTATTTATATATGCGCCGTATGATGCTGTGCTGAAAATAGTACTGTAATTGGTAATTTGTAAATTCTCGCCTTTTGTCCATCGAGCGTTGGATTAATTAACTTGTTATGTATTGTCCCGCTGAAAATGGTATTATTTAACAGAAATATGGGAACAACAACAACAACACACACACACACACGCACTCACACACACGCACATACATGCAAACAAACGCACAAACTACTAGACATAGCAAAGGTTTGTTTGTTTGTTTGTTTGCTTAACGCACAGCCGACCACGAAGGGCCATATCAGGGCGGTGCTGCTTTGACATATAACGTGCGCCACACACAAGACAGAAGTCGCAGCACAGGCTTCATGTCTCACCCAGTCACATTATTCTGACACCGGACCAACCAGTCCTAGCACTAACCCCATAATGCCAGACGCCAGGCGGAGCAGCCACTAGATTGCCAATTTTAAAGTCTTAGGTATGACCCGGCCGGGGTTCGAACCCACGACCTCCCGATCACGGGGCGGACGCCTTACCACTAGGCCAACCGTGTCGGTCATAGCAAAGGTGAATGAAATAGCTGTAACGTTAGAGTAACTGTAGTGAAGAGAAAAAAAAACGAAAAAAAAAACTGTCCACCATATGAATACTTGTCCAAGCTAGGTATTAAGGATAAGCGGAAAGAAGTAGAAAAAATAAAAAATAAAAAGACCCATGAAGAAGGATGCTCCCCGCCCACAAAAAAAAGAAAGAAAAAAAAAGAAGGGTTGCAGCAGCCTGCATGCAACTGAGGTAAAAAATAAATAAATAAGCGAGAGTGTACTCTCATCCTCAGAATTAATTAATGACATGTAGCTTATATTCTCCACAATACCAATGACTATGACCATAAATTTCCTGCTTCTCCATTAAAGCAGAAGTGTTGTTTTTTTTCTGACAGATTGCATCTGCCTGTGCCACAGTTGCCACTGATCTAAAAATAGAACCCGCTGTGTCATATTTTAGTTTCGACTTGCGAAGATTCCTCTCATAATTATGCCATGTTAGTGGCATGTAACTTATTTTCCACATTACCAAATGATGAGTTAGTATACAATTCCCAGCAGCTAACAGAAAACACAAGTGTTATTCCGATAACGTAGCAGCTAGATCAGCACGTAGCAGACTACACTGAAATACGACTGCATCTTTTCACTAAATGAATGTTTTCCGAATCATTATTTCAAGGCAAGAACGTGAAAATCGGAATCGAAAACGTGTAGGGTTTAGAACGTTCTTACCATATATAAGACTTATTACCAGCCTGCCTCATGCGTGCAGACTCAGTGCAACGTGACGAGCAAGTTTTGTTTTTGAAATGAGACTCAGTGCAGTGGTTCGATTGCCATAGCATAGCAGACGACAGTAAATCCCGCTCAGCAAATTAACATGTTGGGCAAATGTGAACGATAAAACGATGGGGATATAATACGTGTAGGGGTCAGAGCATTCTTACCCTTCATATTTAGTACCAGACTCCCCGATGAGTGAAGATTCCACACGAGAAACATGCCACATTTATTTTGAAAATGTACTAACCGTCGACCTTGGCAAGGGACAAAACTCTTCACAGTCAACCTGTCGAAGCTCGATGAAGGTTTCGAATCGCAAATAACTAAGAGCACTGTCCTTTCTCCGAGTATAAATGAAAGATCATCACTTTTTAGCTTAACGCTATACTGGACTTTACCAACAGAAATTAAAACAATAGTTTGCGTGTGACGAAAGCACGAAACACTTGAGACAGCCCACACAAAAGTAGATCTGACACAAACCTGACCACACAGTTACGCCTATCCAAATGCCCGTTGCAAAATGTGCGTTTTAAATCTTCTTTTTTTCTGGCGGTACTGACAATATCGTTATTGAAACAATCCCAGTGCACTAAGGGATTTATAGAGCAAACCTCGAAAATAATTATTGAACTCAGCGCCATGCGCTTCGTTCAATAACGAATTTTCTCGATTTGCTCTATAAATCCCTTAGTGCACTGGGATGTCTCAATAACTTAAATAATAATAACTGGACATTTAAAAGTGCCTAACATATGGCTCTAGGCCCTTTACAAAAAAACATATGAAAAATAGAACAACTAAATGTACAACCTACATAAAACAATTAATCATACGGACAAAAATCACCACATGTAATTTTCACACCAATCATACCAACTTAAAGGGAGAGGAGTGCGTGTAGAAATGGAATGGAAAAGACATTAGGCCGGGTTGGTGTAATATTGTGTGAAAAAGAAAGTGTTCAACTGTTGTTTGAAAGAGCTGAGAGAGGTGCAGTGTCTGACAGAGAAGGGAAGAGAGCTCCAGAGTGGTGCATGGTGCAGCACAACAGAAGGTTCTTGCTCCGTGCTGCGTATTAAACCATGTTTCATCCGACCAGGCCTTTATATCGGATAAGACCATTCCTTCACTTGGAAACATATCACCATTCAACACCTTGACTGCTTGCTCAGGTGAGTTGGACTTTTTGTAATGAATTAATTTCTTCAAAAGCTACTCAAACCAGGCGCCGACCAGATCTGAGATGGTGAGTTGAACTGTGTTTACCAAAGGCAGTGTGCCTTTAAGAACGCATCTGAAGTTCTAAGCCGTTCCTCCCCAACCTTCCTTATTAGTTTGGGTGCTGAGACGCTAAGGACAGTCCTTTGTAATACGTACCACATAGACCACTGTCGGCATTTCGGGTGTAGGCCGTGCCACATGTGCACAGGTTGGTTGTGCAATCTGCCCCCGACGTGCAGAGGTTCGCGTAGCCATCTGCTGAGCACCCCTGGCCTGCCTGGATCACTGAAACACCCAGTAGTTACTACAAATAAACTGGTAGTTAGCTACCCTTGCGTCATTCGTATGCCTAGCTGTATTGTCGTGATATCTCCGTGGCAAAAACTCCGCTACGCATATAGAGTTGGCCCTTTGCAGACAAAAATCCAAAATTCATTGCGTTCACTGTTTAAAACAATGTTGCTGGAATTTTGTTTCCTTTTAGCAGTCATATTTGAAGGAGTAAATCCAACAATCCATTCCCTTATTACCACAATAAGAAAACAGAATGATTATACATGCAAGGTTAATTGCCACGCTAGAAGCGACACAAATAATAACAGCTAAAACTGAATAACTTTTGCATATCATTTGAACGAACAATCAAATCGGTATCCAAAGCAGTCAGTTATTTGTGCCTGTCTTGTCATAAAAAAGACGCTATTTAAAGCCGAACAGTGTGAGTATAATTTCTCTGAGAATCAATGCAAGGCGGTTTGTAATCATTTTAAGCAGGTAACGTTACAAAAATGCACGGTACATTTCAGTAACTCCTTAACGTATTGCCTTAAAATAGTCCAAACCGTGTACTTACTTATGTCATTCCATACATATACAATGTATTAAGTCGTTGGAGACATTAGTTGTGCGGTTATGTGACATGTCAGAAAAAAAGATTTAAAATAGTATTTTTTTGCGGACTGAACAAAACATTTTTGTTCGCGTTCATCAAGAATAATAACGGTAGCGCCTCATGCCAACATTGCAAGCACTTTGTTGAACCTCCGGACCCGCAACGAGGTTCGGGCGCTTTGCTCCCTGAACTAAGCCTTCGCGTCGTCGATCTGTCCCAAAATGTTGTTTTTTAATCCCCCCTCCCCCCCTTTAAAAATGATGTGAACCGCCCCTGTTTTACACAGATCTCGAGGGTCATTGTTCGTTTAAAAGATTATGACGCTAACTGTCCCGATCTGTGTAAAATGTCACATTTAGGTCAACATTACAAATAACATCCGAGCTAGAGTGTCCTCAGTCAGAACAAACATCATTGAAAGCATAACTACTTGAATGTTAACGACTCACAGCATTCAGCAGCCGCGGGGTCGCAGGCCAGGAGCAGAGTTGCGTGGACACACGTGTCATCGCCTAAGACACAGGACTCGTCGATATCTTTGTGGTCCGTTTTCACTTATGTAACATAGAAACAAGCAAAATGCTGAATGGAAATAAATTAAGAAAGACCTCAGCTTTCAATTGTGTGAATTCACAAATCCTGAGGAAAGAGACAGTAGAGTATGTGTCTGATAGCTTGGACTCGTAGTAGAGAGAGAGAGAGAGAGAGAGAGAGAGAGAGAGAGAGAGAGAGAGAGAGAGAGAGAGAGAGAGAGAGAGAGAGAGAGAGAGAGAGAGAGAGAGAGACAAAGAGAGACAAAGAGAGACAGAGAGGCAGACAGACAGAGAGAGAGAGAGAGGAGAGCGAGAGAGGGGAGAGAGAGAGAGAAAGAGAGAGAGAGAGAGAGAGAGAGAGAGAGAGAGAGAGAGAGAGAGAGAGAGAGAGAGAGAGAGAGAGAGAGAGAGAGAGAGAGAGAGAGAGAGAGAGAGAGAGAGAGAGAGAGAGAGAGAGGGAGAGATAATTGAATTGGATTCTATTTAACAAGGATTAAGATTTAAGGCTACGCCTTTTCTGTCCTCGGGACGCACATGAGACACACAATGATAAAATTAAAAAGTTAACAAGTTAACAACAAAAGGAGGTCGGGAAACTTGAGCACGAGATGATAAAGATGACGATGACGATGACAATGATGATGATGATGATGATGATGATGACGATGATGAAGATGAGGCATGAAGAGCATACATTATAAGATGTTTGATTGGTTGTTGACAGACCAGCTTTTTTGTCTGTCCGAGGGGGAGCATATCGTCTTTTGTTTCATATTTATTGACCAAGGCCGAAGGCCGCGGTCAATAAATATGAAACAAAAGTCGATATGCCCCTTGAGGACCGACAAAAAAGCTGGTCTGTCAACAAACCATCAAACATCGTTTTTGTCATCATTTTGGTAGTGAGAAAACAAGTGCACAATCAACCCAGGGAGCCATGCTTTGAAACGGTCTTGAGACCAATGGTGGCGAGAGAGGTGAAGGGAGGGGGAATGTTTACAGTGCCGTGTGCCGGGCTGTGAGCAGTACCCGCCAATGTTTAGCTCAGGCACCGTCGCGGCGGACGCGCCTCAGTTCTATGCAGAACACTGCACCCGCATTCAAGGAAACTGCACCGCGCTGTTCTGGACAACTGTCCTCACCTTCAAGTCAGAGGTGTAAGTTACACCGACCCTGGCGGCTAAGGCAAAGCCAAATGCTCGTCTCAAAACCGGAAACACGGGTCCCGTGCTGATAACCACACGGGTCCCGGTTTGATAACCTCTGGCAATCAAAGATGGCGTGTGAAAGCAACTTTCTGTGTTTTTGAGTTCATTAAATGAGTTGGGATGAATATGTCAGGTTTGAGGATGCACAGTTCTGTAGGTTCATCTCGGTATTCCACCCCCTCGGCTTTCTGTTGTAAATATTAAGCTGAGCACGGTGATCGAATGTGGAAGCTACGTTTGGTCAAAGGTCACAGAAGATTTGCGTCGTGCAGCGAAGGAAAGAATCGCGATCTTGTTTCCGACTCGGTACCTCTTTGTTTTTCATTAGACCTGTCATTCTGCTTGCTCGGCTTTGTCAGATGTGTGCATATCTTGTTGCTATTTTCTTTGCTTTTATTATTTTTTCTTACTTGTGCTGGGTCAAAATGTGTGTGTCAGGTGTCGTTTTACTTGAACTTGACGTTCGTGTTTCTCCGAACGTCTGTGTATCGAAACACAGATACACGCACCCCATGACTTTGTAAGAAGACATAACATATCAGTAGGTTTCATTTGTTTGTGACGAATTTATTGAAGTAGTTTTGTTTTTTTGTTTACTTTTGCCAGTTGGTTTTTGGAACTTTGCAAAGCAGTGTCTTGTCGTCTGTTTAGGTCTGGGGAAACGCCAATGAAAAGAGCCGACGAATCCTCGAGCGTTTCTATTGGGTTTGCTTTTGATTATCCATGTAATAGGGCTTCCTGCAACTATGGGAACATGAAATTTATTTCCCAGGTGCTTGTGAATGAAAACTCGTGAAAATGATGACAAATGTGGTTATTCATAAAATGCATACTATGGAGGTAATTATAAGTACACTAGATGATTAGGGCGCGCTCTTTGCTGCGACCAGTCGTGTGGAAATGTCTCTCAGTGTTTAAGCGTTTTTTGTCAGTGTTCGTGTATTTTTTGTGCTGAAAGTTCGCAGAGAGGTGTGTAAGACTGGGTAGAAGCAGAATGTGAACTTATGTTGTACGATTGTGGTACGGTTTGAGAGCTATTGAAGTGTTTAGCAAGAAATTGTTGTGATTTTTTCGGGTAGCCATCTTAGCCGGTTCGTAGTGTCAGTAGGTCAACCCCTCAGCGTGGGTCCACTGTCTAGTGTGTATTTTAGGGTAGCGTCAGTAGGTCAACCCCTCAGCGTGGGTCCACTGTCTAGTGTGTATTTTAGGGTAGCGTGAGCGTGACTCGGTGTGTCCGAGTGTTTTCGATACTGTACCCCGTCCTGTGTGATTATGGAGTATACGTGGGTTCCCTGGACTTGGAATAATTATGGGTGCGTGTGTCTTCTGGAATGTGCTTGATTCGCTGGAATATATGTGTCTGATTCGCTGGAATATATGTGTCTGATACGCTGGAATAATATGTGTCTGATTCGCTGGAATACATGTGTCTGATTCGCTGGAATATATGTGTCTGATTCGCTGTGTGTTGTGTGGTGCGTCTGTGATTCGATTGGAGTATGATTCCGTGTGTGAGTGGCTCACCGATCTACGCATGGCTGAGCTGAACGCGGCATCTTCCATCCTGCCCACATGTATCCGCTCGTTCAGCCATGCATGTCACCCGCTACAGTCACGACGAGCTGCTGAGGCTGCGCGCGCATGCCTCCAGCAACCCCCCTATCCCCGACTTCGCTGCCGACACGCTGCGCTGCGTCCGGCGACCCAGGAAAAGAGGCTGACGTGCCGGCGTCGTGCTACGTGCACGTAGATGACGACACCGGCTGCCCCTACCGTCCATTGTGCTCGGAAACGTCCAGTCCGTGAGGAACAAGATCGATGAGTGTCTGGCGAGCGTGCAACATCTACGCGAGTACCGTGACGCCAACTTGCTCTGCTTTTCCGAGTCGTGGTTGACCGAGGATGACGGGGACCCAGATTTACCTGGCTTCTCTGTCGTTCGACTTGACCGCACCCGGGAGGACACTGGCAAGTTTAGAGGAGGCGGTGTGTGCATATGTGTCAGCAACAAGTGGTGCACCAACATCACCGTCAAGGAGAAGGTCTGCTGTGAGGACATTGAACTTTTAACTGTTGCCCTCCGGCCCTTCTACCTCCCACGGGAGTTCAACCAACTCTTCGTGACCGCACTGTACATTCACCCCAAGGCAGATGCGAAGGTGGCCTGCTCCAAGGTGGCGGAGGTTGTGCACAGGTTGGCTTCGCAGTCCCCCGACGCCCCTTGCCTTGTGCTCTGGGAATTCAACCACTGCAAGCTGAACCGAGCGCTCCCCCACTTCAAGCAGTACGTCACGTGTCTGACTCACAAGACCAAGACCATCGACCTGTGCTACGGCAACATCCGCGGCGCCTACAGCTCCAAGCCACTCCCTGGCCTCGGCAGGAGCCCCCACAACATGGTGCAGCTGGTGCCTACGTACTGACAGCGTCTGAAGTCCATCGTGAGAGAGGTGAAGAAGTGGACCAGTGACTCGTCAGAGGCTCTTAGCGGCTGCTTTGAGTCTACAGACTGGAGCATCTTCTCTGATCCCAGCCTCGATGCGACAGCCCACGTCACCTCGGCGTACATCGCCTTCTGCGCAGACACTGTTCTTGAGACCAAGTCCTGCACAGTCTACCCCAACACCAAGCCTTGGGTAACACCGGGTTTGAAGAGGCTGCTCTACAGGAAGAGGGAGGCGTTCAAGAGCGGTGACCGCGACGAGGTGAAGGATGTCCAGCGGCAACTTACCAGGCAGATCAGAGAGGACAAACCTCGCTTCGCGACCAAGCTGGAGAATAACTTTAGAGAGGGCAACTCCAGGCAGTACTGGCAGGACGTCCAGACCATCACCGGCTACAAGCCGAAGAAAGTCCCACTCAAGACGACGGATAAGGCGAAGCTGGCAGGAGAGCTGAACACTTTCTACGCCCGGTTAAATCAGCGTGACTTCAGCGAAGAACAACGGAAAGTCATGGAGGAGGTGCTCAGCCGCCCGTCCATGCCCATCACCATCACCACCGGCGAAGTCCGGTCGACCTTTAAGAAGGTCAAAGCACGCGGTGCTGCAGGCCCAGACAACATCACTGGCAGGCTTCTACGGGAATGCAGAGACTCCCTTGCCCCTGTCTACCGCGAGCTCTTCCAGAGGTCCCTCGACGAACATTCCATCCCTGCAATCTGGAAGAGCTCCATCATTGTTCCTGTGCCCAAGAAGCCCAATCCCTCGACACTGAACGACTACAGGCCCGTAGCGCTCACCTCCATCCCCTTCAAGTGCGCTGAGAAGTTGGTCCTTCGGAGGCTGAGGTTGGAGACAGAGGACCACAATAATAATAATAATAATGGACATTATAGCGCATAATCATATATATGCTCAATGCGCTTTACATATTAATTTCTGCCGTGTGAGATGGAATTTTTTACACAATATATCACGCATTCACATCGGCCAGCAAACCTCAAGCCTATTAGGGCGAGCATTCACCTTTCACGGCCTTTATTCCAAGTCACACGGGTATTTGGTGGACATTTTTAGCTATGCCTATACAATTTTGCCAGGAAAGACCCTTTTGTCGATCGTGGGATCTTTAACGTGCACACCCCAATGTAGTGTACACGAAGGGACCTCGGTTTTTTGTCTCATGCGAAAGACTAGCACTTGAACCCACCACCTAGGTTAGGAAAGGGGGGAGAAAATTGCTAACGCCCTGACCCAGGGTCGAAATCGCAACCTCTCGCTTCCGAGCGCAAGTGCGTTACCACTCGGCCACCCAGTCCCCACTCGGCCACCATCAGGATCCCCTTCAGTTTGCATACACCCGCAACCGGAGTACTGAAGATGCGACCCTGACCCTCGTCCACAACGTCTCCGCCCACCTGGAGAAACCCTCCTCTTACGCCAGGGTCCTGTTCATCGACTTCAGCAGCGCCTTCAGCACCATCCAGCCTCATCTAATGATGAGGAAGCTGCTGGAGTTCGACGTCAATCCAGTGCTGATCAGTATCTACCTACAAGTATCTGGGCACCATCATCGACTGGTCGCCAAACGTGGACGCCGTGTGCAAGCGGGCAAACCAGAGGCTCTTCTTCCTGAGGAAGCTGCGGCAGTTCCACGTCGACCCACCGACCCTCCACCCCTTCTACCAGGCGACAATTCAGAGTGTCGTCTCCTTCAACTAGCTCTGCTACCACAGCAGTGCAAAGAAGGGCGACATGGAAAGGTTGGAGCGTGCAGAAGTATGTTTGGGTCCTGCAAGACTTTATGACCAACGATTTCTCCCTTGGAAGTAAATGAAGATGTCTGCTTTTCTTCTGCTTTGAAGGTAGGGAGATTTTACAGCGCAAACGGTAAATTGCAAGTCATATTGGACAAGAATGTTGTTATTCTTCTTTCTTCGAAGTACCAGAGATTTATTCTTGGCCATATTTTCGACCTGTGCATCGTAATATTATGGGAAAAACACGTTTGAACGCAAATTCGCAAGGACATTTTGATCATTTGCTCCGGAAAACGTCGATTTGCCCAAGCAAAAACATCTGGCTCAAAATGCGGGAACATGCTGGTAGTGTCATATTTTAAATGGGTGTGGAAGAACTGCTCATAATTAACATAGCACTCCGGCCCTGTTCTTTTTTTCGTCACACCCAAAACCGTTATTTGTTTTGGGCGACGCAGCATTACTTGGGAGTTTGCTTGCACTCATAAGAGATCTAAAGCGAGTTTCTCTGCACTGATCGTTAGATTTGGATTTAGAAAACAACCAAACTCATGGATTTTATATGGAGATTAATGTGTTCAAGCATGTAGTTGCTAGTTTAAATGCAGTATGTTTGTATTGTTTGGTCTAGAGATGTATATTTGTGACCCTCCACCACGAAATGAGTCGCATGTCACCTCGCGCGGTTCTGCGCTAGGCTTAATATAAGTCCGGGGAATGTCTAGTAACAGTGTGAGGGTCACCGTAGTCACAGGCTTATAACTCAAACAGTTTTCACTCTTTTCTAAAACGGGTTTCACCACTGGATAGAGCACTAAAAACTCTTTATGAACATGTAAAAATATGAAAATCATGCAAAGGTGACATGCGACTCATTCCGTGGTGGAGGGTCACATTTTGTATATTAGAGCGTTCGAAACGTTTCAATCGCTAACGTAGTTGCCTCAAAGTCTAGCTCATCAACCTGTGAGCTATTGAGGATTCAGGTCCGTTGTTGGGTAAGTGATTTTGGTTGTTGGGTAAGTTACCAAAAAATAACTAGCCCTACACGTTTACAGAGAGAAAGAAGCAGAGGGGGGGAATAACATGTGTTTCTGATTATTATCACGAATGGCATAGGGCAGTCGTATGATTATTTGCTTTCCTAGGTGTCAACATTTTTTCATTTAGTGTTTTTTACAAATGTTATTTATTTATTTATTTATTTATTTATTTACTTAATTATTTATATTTTTAGTTGTACATTTGCTGTTCATGAGACCTGAACAGGCAGTTTGACTGAATGTCTGACGTATGTAGGGAATTTGTATAGTTCATGTAGAGCAAGAACTTACCGCAGACACCCGCAGATGCAACATAATCATCTGCACACACGCATGACTTTGGTGACGTTGACAAAGAGCATTCAGCGTGTGAATCAACGCAGACTGCACCTATGCAGGCGCCGCCAGGTCTCCCTAACCCTGGATCTGTTAAAACAAATCGGTTTCGTTTAAAAGCCTTGCCATGTAAACGATTCGGCTCACCATCTCACAGCTGATCAGGCTTATACACAAAATACACAAAATACACAAAATACGACCATCCCTCAATTTGGACACATAGCCACATTGAACATCCTGACTGCTTGCTGAATACTGTTATATTGTAGGGGCTAACAAGTTCATAACAAGCCAGAAGAGTCAATTAAAAACTAATGTGATCAAAATAATGTGGACAGAGAGAAGCCGCGTTGTTGAGTGTTAGATGTGCAGTGTCCAAGGGGAGGGATGGTCCTATTCCATGTGAAAGCCTGGCCGGGTCTCAGAGGGTTAGTGGAATTGTTGACACAGGAAGCTTTGGACCTATACATAGATATAGTGTCATTTCTAGTCGGATGATGTGGGTTCATTACGTGTGTGTGTGTGTGTGTGTGTGTGTGTGTGTGTGTGTGTGTGTGTGTGTGTGTTTGTGTGTGTGTTTGTGTTTGTGTGTTTGTGTGTGTGTGTGTGTGTGTATGTGTGTGTGCATTACTTGGTGAGAGTGAGCGAAAGAGTGTGTGTGCGTGCGTTCGTACGTGCGTGTGTGTGTTCATTGAACTTACAACATTCTCCCCCGATGACTCCTTTGTAATGTGCATCGCACTCGCAGAATCCGTTGGCCGCCGAGCACGTAGCGTGTGCTACACACTCTCCACCTGAACCATCGGTACACGCAGCGCCTACTTTGGTCGGTGTCACTTTCACTGTCAGATTGTACAATCACACATAGAATATTATATAGAATCATAGACATTTGTTCTCTTTCAGCCCTGCTATTTGCTAGTCGTTATTTCCTCTTAATTGTTCCTGCCTATCTTAGTACCAAATATGTGACCCTCCACCACGAAATGAGTCGCATGTCACCTCGCGCGGTTCTGCGCTAGGCTTAATATAAGTCCGGGGAGTTTCTGGTAAAAGTGTGAGGGTCACCTTAGTCACAGGCTTATAACTCAAAACAGTTTTCGCTCTTTTCTAAAACGGGTTTCACCACTGGATAGAGCATAAAAAACACTGTAGGAAAATGTAAAAATATGAAAATCATTCAAAGGTGACATGTGACTCATTCCGTGGTGGAGGGTCACATATACCCTTCATTCCTGGGTTCTTGAAGAAATTTGCTAAAGAAATAGGGTGTGTCAGTTTAACACATATGTGTTTAAAACCAATGAGTCAAGGTACGACAAACTCTACATTGATGTAAAGGTAATTGAATAAAGAAGATCTATGTCATGGTTTTAATGTCATTGTCGCAAACAGGGGGACATGCAGGTGTTGTGTATGTGACAATTACTGTCAGGGTGACAAACACACAAATCAGGCCTTCTCCTCACACAGACAACATGCTAAAGAACCTGAAACATGCTTGTGTACTTACAGTTTGATGACCACATTAACCCAGACCAAGTATATCCAAAGCATGTCTATTGTCTCACTCACTTTAAGTCACAGAGTTCTCAAGTAATTTTGTTCTCATAGTCAAGAGGTATCAGCTGTAAGCACAAGTTCGTTTCCTGAATGTACAACCCAAAATGTTACTAATCCTGCTTACACAACACATCTACTTCAAGAGGATGTACTGCACATTAGGCCTAAAAAAAATAGGTGTGGTTACGGTAACACGACCTACCCTATTTTTAGGGGCCGACCCTATAACTTTTTATTACATTTGTCAAAAAAACAAAAAACACACAAGAAAACGAGTGCAGAAAACGCAATGAAAACGAAAGCGCCCGAGTCGCACACTTATTTCCCTGTCAAGTAGGTTTAATTTGTACACATTAGAAAAAAAAGTGAAAAAAAAGTGATTGCCTATCTTCCTACCCTATTTTTTTGGCTATGTTACCGTAACCACACCTATTTTTTTTTTGGCCGTATATACACCACCAAATATAAGTAATTACACACTGATGACAGATGTCTCTGTGTCATTATCTTTGTCTCAGGTAATTAACCTGTGTAAAACGTGAAGAGTTGAAAAACAAATGTGCATTTTCATCTTCTAGCTTATCACCACAGTCACTGTCATTTACTAACACATTTGCAAGCTCTGCTCTCTCCTCCTTTAGTTAACAAAGATCAGCATGATATCATACACGTTATCCTCTGAAAACGTATCACTGTCACTGTGTGTCCCTGCCTCTGCCACAGTTACAACTACACAATGACGTCATCAAACGGTCCTATCAATAAAGGGAGAACACTTTTATGAGAAATTCCCCTACAAAATATCCATATCAAATTTCATAAAGATCCACTTTGTATTTTTTTAGATATGATCTCTTGCAAAATGTTCCGTTCATAACAGGTTCAATTTGTGTGTGACACGAACAGACATTAAGATCTAGCTCTCAGTCAGGTAGCCTTTTGACAACACCCAGCTGCATCAGACAGACCTGTTTACCCTTACGATTTTGGTGTAATTTATTACGATTTTCTGCAAAAAAATACGCCATTCCGCTATCCGTGTCAAGACTACGATTTTCATAAATAAAAAATTAAAAAATTTTTTTTTTTTTTTTTTTAATCAATTCACATGTTTGGCATTGTTTTTTTCAATGGCAAAATGGGGTGAAAAAGCACAGGACTGACCAGAGATCATGTCTGTCTGACGAGACGCTGGAG
Source organism: Littorina saxatilis (assembly GCF_037325665.1). Lineage (NCBI taxonomy): Eukaryota > Metazoa > Mollusca > Gastropoda > Littorinimorpha > Littorinidae > Littorina > Littorina saxatilis. Next base: position 68,061,042 of record NC_090252.1, read on the forward strand.
AGCCTTATTCTAGTGGTGAAGTCTCGCCCTCACTCATTCGGCAAGCGCAAGTACAGTAGAGAAGCGCTTGACACACTGAAAAAGGCCTACTACGAGCAAAAGAAAAAGAATCAGTGATGCATGTGCTTTTGATGGGATCTTCTTTGAAATTATGATGACTACAAAAACTGACTGATGTGTTTTGTTTGTAAATGATGGATATATGTGCGTGATTGCGTTTCGCAGACACAGTTGTCATGTGCCGCGGCGTTGTAATTGGCGACGAATGCTGGATGATTACTATTTTTGTGCCAGGATTACTATTTTTGAGGCTGAGCATTACTCCAAAACACTTATAGGGGTAAACAGGTCTGATCAGAGCTCGATGTGTCCAAATGATGATGTAGACAGCAATTTGTTCAACTAAATGTTGTTCTGCCACAGTGCGAGAACAAACAGTCTAACAAATATCATGTTCAAAACGCTGTGACACGAAACTCATTTAGTCATGTTCTGCCGATGCTATAATGTTTTTCTTTCTTAAAACACACTATAATAGTAACCCTTCCCAATGTATATGTGCTAAACATGACTGGTCTGTGTTGTCCATGATTTTGCTGCAGTGTGAGAACAAATAGTCTAAAAAGTATCGCGCCCATAACGCTGTGACACGAAACTCATTCGGTCGTGTTCAGTCGATACTATATTTTTCTTTCTTCAAACACACTATAATAGTAGCCCTTCCCAATTGCTATGCTAAAAATGACTGGTCTGTGTTGTCAAATGACTTTGCTACAATGTGAGAACAATTTCAACAGTGTAAAAAATCTCACGCCCATAACGCTGTGACACGGAACTCATTTGGTCGTGTTCTGCCAATACTATGTTTTCCTTCCCAATTTCAATGCTGACAATGACTGGTCTGTGTTGTCAATGGTTTTCTGCACGAATGCGATTTCTCTCTTTGTCGCAAAGACCGTGTGACACAAAAGTTCTGAGCGGAAGAACAATCTGCTGAGTGCAATTACGTTTCAGAAGATAGTTTGTTAAAACAGTTTATCACTCAGACACACACAGGAACACTACAACATTATTTTTCAGGCCTCATTTGCTTTCCTTTGTCATGTATGAAAGTACTGGCCTTGGTTTAAGAAAGTGACCTGTAGCTGTGCAACAGATTGGTCGCCATTTTCCGCCGTGTTTTGTGACGTGTCAACTACCCACAGTCATACACAAACATATGCTGTTGGTTCATTTGTGTATCCTTATTGTTTATGTCATGCTTTGCAGTTTGGTATGTTTTGTTGTCTTCTCAAATCAATGGATGACCATAAAATAAGCATTTAAATGCGAAGGTGTTAAAACATGACCCATGATCTTGGCTTAACGTACCGCAAGAGTTCCCTGGGCTTCCCGTTGTTCCTGCTTTGCACACACACATCTCAGACCCGGCGTCACCCGCACACGTCGTTGTGTCGTCACACGAATCTGTGTCACTCGAGGTGCAACTATGGCCAACAGTTTTTTGGGTAATAGCCTCTGAAAATCCAGTTAAATATATTCGAACACAATTATTGAAGGACTATGGTAGAAGCTTTGTGGTTGTGATTTCTATTGAAAACCCAGCATTCAAAACAAAATTGTCGACAGACTATGACCAAAGTGCAATATCCACTGACAATTTAGTAAAGCATCCCTAAAAGAATATTAAAAGACAATGACAAAAGTTTTGTGATTTCTGAAAATCAAACAAACCAATGAAAACAGTTTATCGAAAGACTAGAGATGAAGAGTAGCAATCATCATTTTCACTGACAATCAAGCAATTATAGACTCACCGCATGTCCCAGTGTGTATGTTAAGGTTAAAATCAGCATTACACAGACAGATGGAGTTCACGCACTGAAGGTTGGAATTAACCACACAAGGTGTTGTGTCTGAGCAGGACCCTCCGTGCAAAGCTGTGGAATCACTTAGCTCTGAAAACAATTAAAAGTGTGGTCAGTCCATGGATCCTTGAATCGGTCATTCAGCAAGCCAATCGTTAATTCCCGAATAATAGTTGCTTCAGTCATTGTTTCAAGCAGTCAGTCAGTCAGGCAGGCATACGCTTACTCATAGTCCTTTGTATAATCACAACTAGCTGATTTGCTACTGTTTTGCGTTATGGCGTAAGTACGGGAGCGTGCGCGTCCTCCCTCTTACCACTGTTGAGTTCTGGCATGCGCTCCACCCCCACACATCCACTGTTGCTGTTTGACATGTGTTTTACCAAATGCAAAATGACGATCATGCATTAAACAGATGATTCCCTTGCTAAAGACCCACGCCTCTTAACCCTGCGAAAAATTACTTGAATTGTGACGTGACAATGTTACATAATTATCCATGAACTTTTTTTGGAAGTAAGCGGATTATTAACCCTATCTTTGGCTTACAAACGATTACAAACGATTCTCATACATGCTCTTACGTGGGGAAGTTAACCAAAAAAGGAAGAAAGGAGCTATCACGACTTGGATGGATTAAAGATGACTCGCAAGATGATTTGCACAGGAAGACGTATTTGTAAAGGCACACCCCTTCTATTAACATAATAACAATAATAACAAGGGATGACCATAACGGGTCAATACGCCGCCATGTGGTGAAACGGGGGTGGGACATGGATACGGTCAAACAGTTGACCCGTGTCCGTCACGGGCCGGATTCCAAACCGGCCGCGACCTTAAGTCACGCAAAACTGTTTCAAACCATATTCAGAGAGAGAGAGAGAGAGAGAGAGAGAGAGAGAGAGAGAGAGAGAGAGAGAGAGAGAGAGAGAGAGAGAGAGAGAGAGAGAGAGAGAGAGAGAGAGAGAGAGAGAGAGAGAGAGAGAGAGAGAGAGTAGTCACCGACAGAGAGGGGAAGCTAAGAGAACAGAGACAGACAGACAAGGAATAAGATGAAGTTGTTTTTATATCGATTTCGGAAATTTAATGTTAATCATAATTTTTATATTTTTTAAATGTAAGAGCTTGTTTTTAATCCGAATATAACATGTTTATATGTTTTTAGCCCTGAATCTCGACTATCTTCTAAAACGTTCCTAAGGAAGGGAGATAACTCAAATCAAAGTTATTTTTCAGCAAACTGAGTATGTTGATGGTAATACTTTTACACTGTCTGATTCTTATAGAATATATAGAGTCGAAGTGAGAAACAAAATGCTAGTAATAGCATAAGACCAAAACATTATTTGTCAAACGAGTCCGTACCACGGAACCACACACACCAATAAAACAAACTCCACTGTTACCGCCCAACGAAGCATCCAAATATCGGAGCACGTAAAATGAAATTGAACAAAAGCATGGCGGCTGCCAAACCAAAACACTGATCTAAAAATATAGATCAGTGAACCAAAAAGGGGATAGGGAAGTAACCTGCGGGAATTCCCGCACACGTCAGTGGGTTTCGTCCCCTGGTTTCTTCCCCTGGCTCGGTTTGTCCGTTAAAAGCTAATATCTTTCGTTTGACTACCGTTAGGAATGTAATTTTGTGCATGCAAAAAACAAAGCCTATTCCTAACAATTTCACAACAATTGACCCAGAGATACACGTCTTACCCGACAAACACCGACCGACTGACCGCCCGCCCACCTCAAACAAACAAACAAACAAACAAACAGACAGAGCGAATCCAGTAAGCCTCCCATTATTCTAATGGCGGTTTAATAATAATACTAATAACTGGACATTTGTAAGTGCCTAACATATGTCTCTTTAAAAAAAAAACCATTTGCAAAATAGAACAATTAAATGTACAACCTACATAAAACAATTAATCATACGGACAAAAATCACCACATGTACTGTTCACACCAATCATACCAACTTTAAGGGAGAGGAGTACGTGTAGAAATGGAATGGAAAAGACATAAGGCCGGGTTGGTGTAATATTGTGTGAAAAAGAAAGTGTTCAACTGTTGTTTGAAAGAGCTGAGAGAGGTGCAGTGTCTGACCATAGACCATTTATCCTGGACCGCCAACTAGCTCTCTCTCCGCTCTTTCTCTCTATTACGAGGTAGCGGCCCCTCGCATTTAGGAACGAAGAGAGGTACAGAAAAGCGTGCTATCCTTCTCAGCGCAACTACTACCCCGCTCTTCTTGGCCTTTCAGAAATCAGGGGGATGTCATATCCGGTGTCGATTGTAAACATGGACGAAGTTGCCGAGGTAAGTTCTGAAAATGCTAAAATAAACTCAGCTAAAGTGCATATATGGAACATGTTTTTCGATGAGTTTTGTTAAGTTTAGTTTGGAGTTTTGGAAAATCCAGTTCATTGTCACCTCCCATTGTCACAAATAACTGGAGCGTGCTTTCTTTTCACTGTCTTTCAAACCGGACGCTAAGCGCCCCTGTGAAAGTCGAGCGTCGTAACCTCGAAGGGTCACGTGACGAGTTGGCGGTCCAGGCTATTTGGTCTATGGTCTGACAGAGAAGGGAAGAGAGCTCCAGAGTGGTGCATGGTGCAGCACAACAGAAGGTTCTTGCTCCGTGCTGCGTATTAAACCATGTTTCATCCGACCAGGCCTTTATATCGGATAAGACCATTCCTTCACTTGGAAACATATCACCATTCAACACCTTGACTGCTTGCTCAGGTGAGTTGGACTTTTTTTAATGAATTAATTTCTTAAAAAGCTACTCAAACCAGGCGCCGAACAGATCTGAGATGGTGAGTTGAACTATTTTTAACAAAGGCAGTGTGCCTTTAAGAACGCACCTGAAGTTCTAAGCCGTTCCTCTCCAGCCTTCCTTATTAGTTTGGGTGCTGAGACGCTAAGAACAGTCCTTTGTAATACGTACCACATAGACCACTGTCGGCATTTCGGGTGTAGGCCGTGCCACATGTGCACAGGTTGGTTGTGCAATCTGCCCCCGACGTGCAGAGGTTCGCGTAGCCATCTGCTGAGCACCGCTGCCCTGCCTGGATCACTGAAACACCCAGTAGTTACTACAAATAAACTGGTAGTTAGCTACCCTTGCGTCATTCGTATGCCTAGCTGTATTGTCGTGAGATCTCCGTGGCAAAAATTCCGCTACGCATATAGAGTTGGCCCTTTGCAGACAAAAATCCAAAATTCATTGCGTTCACTGTTGAAAACAATTTTGCTGGAATTTTGCTTCATTTTAGCAGTCAAGTTTTAAGGAGTAAATCCAACAATCCATTCCCTTATTACCACAATCAGAAAACAGAAAGAATTGAACTTTATTTAACACGGAATAAGATTTAAGGCTACGCCTTTTCTTACAAACTGTCCTTGGGACGCATAGACACACAATTATATAATTAAAACATTAAAACTTAAAAAGTTAACCAACAAAAAGGAGGTCGGAAGACTTCAGCACGTGATAATAAAGATGACGATGATGATGATGATGACGATGATGATGACGATAATGATGATACTGATGATGAAGATGAGGCATGAAGAGCATACATATGTGGTTATCTATAAAATCAAATGCATACTATCTTTCTTTCTTTATTTGGTGTTTAACGTCGTTTTCAACCATTCAAGGTTATATCGCGACGGATGCATACTATGCAGGTCATTATAAATACAAGCTGGTAGCAATCGAACATGTAGCAATAGTACAACAAAAATATGTTCAGAATATACAATGCACAGCATATCTTTGACGTAATACTAACGTAAGTGTGGTAAATCAAAAGGCGTTAAACTACTCAGACATTAAGTGGTTTTTAACACATTTTTTAAAACTGTTTAATGACTTTAAGTGCTTAAAGGATGATGGAAGTGAATTCCAAACTGAAGTACCCGAAAAAGCAAGACTGTTCTTATACAGGTCAATTCGTGGAATCGGTGGGATCAGGTTGACAGACCTATAGCTGCGGGTAGCTTTATTGAATAATGATGTAATGTAAATCGGCATTTTACCGTAATACAATTTATGCATGAAAATGGCTTTGTTTAACTTGAGATGCTTTTCCAGTGGAAGAAAGTTAAGCATTTTTAATTTCATATATGTTGAGGCATTATCCTTTACGATAAGTTTAGCCGAGCGACGATAGAGAGAGTCTAACTTGTTCAAGTGGACATCACTGCTGCCATCCCAGAGCGTCGAAACATAATTAATGTGAGGCATTACATAAGCATGGTGGAACATTTCCAGAGTCCTTCTGTCCGCAAATTGCTTTAACTTGGATAAGAGGAAAACGTTCTTGGCTACTTTCTTGCAAATATGCTGTAATTGTGCCTGCCACTTGAATTCACAATCAATAATTACCCCTAAAACGCGATGCTGTTAAACTTGTTCAATTGATTGCGTACCAATAGTAAGATTTAGTTTGAGTGGAGAAATCTGGTGTTTTTCTCTGGTTGCAATTACCATACTTTTAGTTTTTATTGGATGGACACGCATAGCATTAGCACTACACCAGTTATTTACATCGTTCAAAGCTGTTTGAAGGGAGGACTCTATTACTGGAACAGACTTTCCACTTGCATGAAGAGAAGAATCGTCAGCAAAGAAAATCACTTCTTACATTACTATCAGAAATGTGCAGTGGCAGATCATTGATATACAGACAGAACAAGATCGGCCCAAGCACTAAACCTTGAGGCACCCCGCATTTCACAGTCTCCTCAGCAGATATTTTACAGTTTAGGGCAGTATATTGAGATCTGTCCTGTAAATAGGAAGCAAAGAAGTTACACACTGAACTGTTTCTGACATACAACTGTAATTTCTTCAATAGAATTGAATGATCAACAAGATCAAACGGTTTTTTTAAAGTCGAGAAACGGTAGCGCCTCATGCCAACAGTGCATGCACTTTGTTAAACCTCCGGACCCGCAACGAGGTTCGGGCGCTTCGCTCCCTGAACTAAGCCTTAGCGTCGTCGATCTGTCCCAAAATGTTGTTTTTTAATCCCCCCTCCCCCCCTTTAAAAATGATGTGAACCGCCCCTGTTTTACACAGATCTCGAGAGTCATTGTTCGTTTAAAAGACTATGACGCTAACTGTCTCGATCTGTGTAAAATGTCACATTTAGGTCAACATTACAAATAACATATACTAGTGATACCCGTGCTACGCACGGGATTTTCTTCTTTATAAATTACAGAATTAATTGTGAATAAGCAACAAAAACGTGTTAAATGTTTGATGGCATCATACAAAACAAAATGCCATAAATTTATTGGGAGAAAATAGTGTGCACCGTACAATAACAGTTTTACACATCAGCAAATAGGAAAAAGAAACAGTTGGTACTGTGAACAATAAAACGCCTATCACATTTTCATATAATTGGGAAAGGATAAAACAGCGTTAATGTGTGCCCTTTTGAGATTTTAGTCAATGTGGACAGTCTGAGAATTCAGTCAATGTGACAAAATGATTTTGTCACGCTTCAATTAAGATGCATGCTAGTTAAAATGTACAAAAACAATATGTAACACCAATTATATTTGGGAAAGAAATCTTGTTGCAGTTCGCCGACAGCTCGAGTCACCCACAATGAAATGTTTGTACGATCGACTGCACTTAAATTAGCGGCTACATTGACATAAGTGAAGTACATAAATGTGCAAAAAAATGTGCCCATAGAACAATATTTTTACACATCACCATACATGTCTTGAGCTGTCTTGAGACAGGAAAAAAACAACCAGCGTTAAATGGAACAAAATGTTTACACTTTGGCAAACATGTGAATAAAAAGTAGTTAAAATGTGAAGTTGGTTCTGCGAACAACAACATGTTTACATAGAAGCAAAATGTTTACAGATCACCATGCATATGTATAGAGAAAAACACTCTCACACAACGCTAAATGTGCAAATGAACTGTGTGCACATCGTCATGCTCACAATTGGGAGCTGGATAAAAAGACAGCACTGATGATCGCAATGAAGAACACTATCATAGTTGCACATCAGTACACCCGTACTTGCAAAAAGTACAGCAAAAGTACAGTTTGTTCACACACACATACACACACACACACACACACACACACACACACACACACACACACAGTAGCAAACTCAAAGGGATTGAGAAAATGCAATCATGTGCAAAATGAACAAAATATCAATGTATATGTAACAACTAAAACCACACACAACACACTGAACTAAAGTTGCAAAGGTGTGTACAAAGAGAATAAAAACAAATATTTACACATCACCAACTTAGGTTTGAAATGATCTGAATGCAAACATAGTTGCACATCCAGTCACTCTGTGAGGCAAGTACCCTGACTTTGACAACAAAAGCTACCTAAGTTAATTAAAACTAGTATGTGTACCGGTGAACATATGCACTGATTTCTGTGATGAATGAATGTGATAACCCTCGAATGACTAGTCCTGTGATAAATATTGTTCAATGACATATCTAGTCCTGTGATAATGATAGTTTTTAGCGTTAAACTTTTAACCTATTTGGAATCATGTTACCATTCCTGTTAGTGTACATATGCGTGCGCGAGTGTAGTATGCTTCGTATGGTATTTTTATCTGTTGTCTTATTATTTGTTTTGTCTTTTAATGTGCACCACACTGAAATTTCTCTGTATGAGATAATAAAGTATTCGTATTCGTATTCGTATCTTTCCAGACCATCATCAACCAATTTTCAGATGCAGAACACATGTAATGAGCGCTTTTGCTGCTTACTTCCCCTGGCGCGAGCGCTACAGGACAAGGGGGGGGGGGGGGGGGATCGCTTCTTTGCGATGTGTAAATCGGTACTTTTCTATTTTATTCTGCAGCTTAGGTAATTGCGCATAGTCTTCATTGTTTTTTTAAATGTGTGGTGTCGAGATATGTCCGAATCATATGCTACCCATCTTTTACACATGGCGCAGTTACCTAAGCTGCAGAAATTAAATAGAAAAGTACCGATTTACACATCACAAAGAAGCAATTTTTAACCCGTGTCCTCTAGCGTTCGCGCCAGGTAGGTAATTCGCTTCTCTCCCTTGGGCCCAGGGAGGTCACCAATGCTAGCAGCAAAACCGCTCATTGTAAAAAGTACATCAATAGTTTGTTCACACACTGTAGCAGCTAAATTGGGTGTGGGTTGTGGATCATGGTGTTACACATCAGCAAATAGGAATGAAAAAGTAAACCATTGGTAAATATACAGTGGGTTCTGTCGTTAAATGATGACCTTTTATGAGATTTCAGTCAATGTGGACAGTCTGAGAATTCAGTCAATGTGACAACATGATTTTGTCACGCTTCAATTAAGAAGCATGCTAGTTAAAATGTGTAAAAACAATATGTAACACCAATTATAGAATTGGGAAAGAAATCTTGTCGCAGTTCGCGTCACCCACAATGAAGAGTGGACAAAGTTGTCGATACCTGATCACTAACTGCAGCGGAAGAGAGTGGACATCCCCCGATCTGTCGCCTTGTCTGCGGAAGCGAATGGCGTCTTCCTATGTGAAGAAAATGAGGAAAAAGAATATATAGATTGTACACAGGTGTATGGGTAAATTTGAACTTGAGCGTGTTAAATTCATAGCTCATAATTCAATCAATTAATCAATGATGCTTATATCGCACATATTCCGTGGTTACAGTTCTAGGCGCTCTGCAGTGATGCCGTGTGAGATGAAATTTTATACGGCCAGTAGATTGCAGCCATTTTGGCGCATATTTACCTTTCACGGCCTATTATTCCAAGTCACACGGGTATAGGTAGACAATTATTAACTGTGCCTAAGCAATTTTTTCCAAGAAAGACCCTTTTGTCAATCGTGGGATCTTAAACATGCACACCCAACGTGTTTACACGGGGTGGGGGGGGGGGGGTGGGGGGGGGGGGGGGGGTCTGACACCGAAGAGAGTCTGCACACAAAGTTGACTCTGTGAAATAAATTTCCGCCGAACCTGGGATCGAACTCGCGATGACAGCGGCCAACTGAATACAAATCCAGCGCGCTACCAACTGAGCTATGTCTCCAAATTTGCAGAACGTGCACTTGCAATCACCCAAATAAATTGAATATGCTGACATTTGTAGAACCTGCATTTGCTATCAATTCATTGGTACATGTACTTAGTCGCTATGGTGAAAATCTGAAAGAACAAACTAAAACCATACTCAGAACATTTGTGAAACAAAATACTTTTCCAACTCAAGGGAAGTAATCAAAATCACACTCACTAAACCCAGAACGTGCACATGCAATCACCCAAATAAATGAAAAATGCTTAAATTGTTAGAACCTGCATTTGCTATGACCCAAATTAATGAAAAATGCTGATGTTTGGAGCACAATCATTCGTCAATTAATTGGGATTTACCTGGCAAGCGTGCACAAAGTTGTCGATGCCTGATCACTAACTGCAGCGGAAGAGAGTGGACATCCCCCGATCTGTCGCCTTGTCTGCGGAAGCGAATGGCGTCTTCCTATGTGAAGAAAATGAGGAAAAAGAATATATAGATTGTACACAGGTGTATGGGTAAAATTGAACTTGAGCGTGTTAAATTCATAGCTCATAATTCAATCAATCAATCAATGAGGCTTATATCGCGCATATTCTGTGGGTACAGTTCTAGGCGCTCTGCAGTGATGCCGTGTGAGATGAAATTTTATACGGCCAGTAGATTGCAGCCATTTTGGCGCATATTTACCTTTCACGGCCTATTATTCCAAGTCACACGGGTATAGGTAGACAATTATTAACTGTGCATAAGCAATGTTTTCCAAGAAAGACCCGTTTGTCAATCGTGGGATCTTTAACGTGCACACCCAATGTAGTGTACACGGGGGGGGGGGGGGGGGTTCTGACGCCGAAGAGAGTCTGCACACAAAGTTGACTCTGTGAAATAAATTTCCGCCGAACCTGGGATCGAACTCGCGCTGACAGCGGCCAACTGAATACAAATCCAGCGCGCTACCAACTGAGCTATGTCTCCAAATTTGCAGAACGTGCACTTGCAATCACCCAAATAAATTAAATATGCTGACATTTGTAGAACCTGCATTATTGGTGAAAATCTGAAAGAACAAACTAAAACCATACTCAGAACATTTGTGAAACAAAATACTTTTCCAACTCAAGGGAAGTAATCAAAATCACACTCACTAAACCCAGAACGTGCACATGCAATCACCCAAATAAATGAAAAATGCTTAAATTGTTAGAACCTGCATTTGCTATGACCCAAATTAATGAAAAATGCTGATGTTTGGAGCACAATCATTCGTCAATTAATTGGGATTTACCTGGCAAGCGTGCACAAAGTTGTTGATGCCTGATCACTAACTGCAGCGGAAGAGAGTGGACATCCCCCGATCTGTCGCCTGGTCTGCGGAAGCGAATGGTGTCTTCCTATGTGAAGACAATGAGGAAAAAGAATATATAGATTGTACACAGGTGTATGGGTAAAATTGAACTTGAGCGTGTTAAATTCATAGCTCATAATTCAATCAATCAATCAATGAGGCTTATATCGCGCATATTCCGTGGGTACAGTTCTAGGCGTTCTGCAGTGATGCCGTGTGAGATGAAATTTTATACGGCCAGTAGATTGCAGCCATTTTGGCGCATATTTACCTTTCACAGCCTATTATTCTAAGTCACACGGGTATAGGTAGACAATTATTAACTGTGCCTAAGCAATTTTTTCCAAGAAAGACCCTTTTGTCAATCGTGGGATCTTTAACGTGCACACCCAATGTAGTGTAAACGGGGGGGGGGGGGGGGGGGGGGGGTTCTGACACCGAAGAGAGTCTGCACACAAAGTTGACTCTGTGAAATAAATTTCCGCCGAACCTGGGATCGAACTCACGCTAACAGCGGCCAACTGAATACAAATCCAGCGCGCTACCAACTGAGCTATGTCTCCAAATTTGCAGAACGTGCACTTGCAATCACCCAAATAAATTAGATATGCTGACATTTGTAGAACCTGCAATTCATTGGTACTTAGTCGCTATGGTGAAAATCTGAAAGAACAAACTAAAACCATACTCAGAACATTTGTGAAACAAAATACTTTTCCAACTCAAGGGAAGTAATCAAAATCAATAACTGCAGCGGAAGAGAGTGGACATCCCCCGATCTGTCGCCTTGTCTGCGGAAGCGAATGGCGTCTTCCTATGTGAAGAAAATGAGGAACAAGTCGCGTAAGGCGAAAATACAATATTTAGTCAAGTAGCTGTCGAACTCACAGAATGAAACTGAACGCAACGCAACGCAGCAAGACCGTATACTCGCATCGTCACTCCACCGCCCGTGGCAAAGGCAGTGCCCGTGGAATTGACAAGAAGAGCGGGGTAGTAGTTGCGCTAAGGAGGATAGCACGCTGTACCTCTCTTTGTTTTAACTTTCTGAGCGTGTTTTTAATCCAAACATATCATATCTATATGTTTTTGGAATCAGGAACCGACAAGGAATAAGATGAAAGTGTTTTTAAATTGATTTGGACAATTTAATTTTGATAATAATTTTTATATATTTAATTTTCAGAGCTTGTTTTTAATCCGAATATAACATATTTGTATGTTTTTGGAATCAGCAAATGATGGAGATAAGATAAACGTAAATTTGGATCGTTTTATAAATTTTTATTTTTTTTTACAATTTTCAGATTTTTAATGACCAAAGTCATTAATTAATTTTTAAGCCATCAAGCTGAAATGCAATTCCAAAGTCCGGGCTTCGTCGAAGATTACTTGACCAAAATTTCAACCAATTTGGTTGAAAAATGAGGGCGTGACAGTGCCGCCTCAACTTTCACGAAAAGCCGGATATGACGTCATCAAAGATATTTATCAAAAAAATGAAAAAAACGTTCGGGGATTTCATACCCAGGAACTCTCATGTCAAATTTCATAAAGATCAGTCCAGTAGTTTAGTCTGAATCGCTCTACACACACACACACACACACACACACAGACACACAGACACAGACACACACACACACACACACACACACACACACACACACACGCACATACACCACGACCCTCGTTTCGATTCCCCCTCGATGTTAAAATATTTAGTCAAAACTTGACTAAATATAAAAAGAATATATAGATTGTACACAGGTGTATGGGTAAATTTGAACTTTAGCGTGTTAAATTCATAGCTCATAATTCAATTTTATTTCTCAAATAGATCAGATAGATGTAGCTGTTGTAAACTTTGCGATTGTGAAGGAAATGTATCGGCAGAATACATCGCGCGTCGTGAATTGCAGCGCTCCTCAGTAGCGCCGCGCGTTGTAAATCGCAACCCTGCAAAACACGCCGCGCGCTGTGAATCCACTTCGGCAAAAATTCTCCATCTCTAATTCCCCCCCACCCCACTTATGCGAAAGAGAATGTCAAAATCACAATGTCGGGTGAGACACGTGCCTCACGTATGGCCTGTGCGTAAGAGAATGGCAAAATCACAATGTCGGGCGAGACACGTGCCGCGTGGTGAAAACCTTCTCAGTCTCTACACAGCTGAGAATAGAATAAACCCAATTATTAATGCAGCGTTGAAAGACCCTGGCGTGGTTTTTCGAATAAACCCTGTGGCAGAATGGTTTCGGAACACTTTAAGAAGGAGACTGACTTACCTGTCGCGCTTGGTCGATGCCTGAACAAACATTCGCCGAGTCGAACTTGCTTGTAGATGCCGCATGTCGAGAATGCGTTTCGTGTGCGGGCGGAACTGAGTGGCGCTCCGATAAGCTTATTCGGTCTGAGCCAATGGGAGACCCGGTTCTTTAACAGCCAATGGGGAGGCCTTCCGGTCGTTTCGTCTGCTAGGAAATGGCGCGTCAGAATGCCAGAAAAAGCCATTTGGCTTCGGAATTGGCTTTTCTAACCGGCAAACGTTGCTAGAACCCCCAGACAGCGGGGCCCAAATCGGCCGGGTTTGGGAGGAGATAGCGATGCAAGGCCCCAAAACGGTCGCGTATTATAATATAGATACTATCCGAGCTAGGATAGAGTGTCCTCAGTCAGAACAAACATCATTGAAAGCATAACTACTTGAATGTTAACGACTCACAGCATTCAGCAGCCGCGGGGTCGCAGGCCAGGAGCAGAGTTGCGTGGACACACGTGTCATCGCCTAAGACACAGGACTCGTCGATATCTTTGTGGTCCGTTTTCACTTATGTAACATAGAAACAAGCAAAATGCTGAATGAAAATAAATTAAGAAAGACCTCAGCTTTCAATTGTGTGAATTCACAAATCCTGAGGAAAGAGACAGTAGAGTATGTGTCTGATAGCTTGGACTCGTAGTAGAGAGAGAGAGAGAGAGAGAGAGAGAGAGAGAGAGAGAGAGAGAGAGAGAGAGAGAGAGAGAGAGAGAGAGAGAGAGAGAGAGAGAGAGATAGGGGAGAGAGAGAGAGAAAGAGAGAGAGAGAGAGAGAGAGAGAGAGAGAGAGAGAGAGAGAGAGAGAGAGAGAGAGAGAGCGAGAGAGAGAGAGAAAGGGAGAGATAATTGAATTGAATTTTATTTGCCTTTTCTGTCCTCGGGACGCACATGAGACACACAATGATAAAATTAAAAAAAATAAAATTAAAAAGTTAACAAGTTAACAACAAAAGGAGGTCGGGAAACTTGAGCACGAGATGATAAAGATGACGATGACGATGATGATGATGACAATGATGATGATGATGATGATGATGATGATGATGATGATGATGATGATGATGATGACGATGATGAAGATGAGGCAAGAAGCGAAGAGCATACATTATAAGATGTTTGATTGGTTGTTGACAGACCAGCCTTTTTGTCTGTCCGAGGGGGAGCATATCGTCTTTTGTTTCATATTTATTGACCAAGGCCGAAGGCCGCGGTCAATAAAAATGAAACAAAAGTCGATATGCCCCTTGAGGACCGACAAAAAAGCTGGTCTGTCAACAAACCATCAAACATCGTTTTTGTCATCATTTTGGTAGTGAGAAAACAAGTGCACAATCAACCCAGGGAGCCATGCTTTGAAACACGGGTCCCGTGCTGATGGGGAAGCAGAACAAGACCGAATATACATTTGCGGACAAGACCGAATATACAAATGCGCCTAAGGTCGAATGAAAGTGTTTATACATTTGCAGATACGACCGAATATACATTTTGCCTAAGACCGAATGTACATTTGCGGACAAGACCGAATATACATTGCAGCGGTGGGTAGAAAATATACGTTGCCGCCTAAGACCGAATCTACATTTGTGGACAAGACCGAATATACATTGCAGCGGTGGGTAGAAAATATACGTTGCAGCCTAAGACCGAATATACATTTGCGGACAAGACCGAATATACTTTGTCGCCTAAGGTCGAAAATACATTTCTGGCACGAATTTCAATAGCGGCAAATATGTTGCAATTGATCGAATACACGTGAAAGGGCAAAATCCCAAAGCACGAACAACAACGGATACAATAACATACATAGCGACTAAAGTGTGTGAATGACACGTGAATCATGAACAACGAACAACAATAGCGGCAAATATGTGTCAATAACACGTGAATCATGAACAACGAACAACAATAGCGGCAAATATGTGTCAATACCACGTGAATCATGAACAACGAACAACAATAGCGGCAAATATGTGTCAATACCACGAGAATGCACAACAATCAAGCACGTGAATAACACGTGAATTCCAAAACACGAACATCAATAAAACAACAAACAGGTACTAGTGTGTTAAATTACATGAGGCACGAACAACAAACAGGTACAAATAAAAATGTACACGAGAATCATGCGCTTATCGGATAAACTGTGATCTTAGTTTCTATCGGCCTTAGGCAAAATGTATATTTTCGACCTTGTGCGCAAGTGTATATTCGGTCTTAGGCGACAATGTATATTCGGTCTTAGGCAAAATGTATATTTTCGACCTTAGGCGCAAGTGTATATTCGGTGTTGGGCGACAATGTACATTCGGTCTTAGGCAAAATGTATATTTTCGACCGTAGGCGCAAGTGTATATTCGGTGTTAGGCGACGATGTATATTCGGTCTTCTGCACAATGTATATTTTCGACCTTGGACGATAATGTATATTTTCGGCCTAAGGCACGTATGTATATTCGGTCTTATTCATGTTACCCGTGCTGATAACCACACGGGTCCCGGTTTGATAACCTCTGGCAATCAAAGATGGCGTGTGAAAGCAACTTTCTGTGTTTTTGAGTTCATTAAATGAGTTGGGATGAATATGTCAGGTTTGAGGATGCACAGTTCTGTAGGTTCATCTCGGTATTCCACCCCCTCGGCTTTCTGTTGTAAGTATTAAGCTGAGCACGGTGATCGAATGTGGAAGCTACGTTTGCTCAAAGGTCACAGAAGATTTGCGTCGTGCAGCGAAGGAAAGAATCGCGATCTTGTTTCCGACTCGGTACCTCTTTGTTTTTCATTAGACCTGTCATTCTGCTTGCTCGGCTTTGTTAGATGTTTGCATATCTTGTTGCTATTTTCTTTGCTTTTATTATTTTTTCTTACTTGTGCTTCGGGTCAAAATGTGTGTGTCAGGTGTCGTTTTACTTGAACTTGACGTTCGTGTTTCTCCGAACGTCTGTGTATCGAAACACAGATACACGCACTCCATGACTTTGTAAGAAGACATAACATATCAGTAGGTTTCATTTGTTTGTGACGAATTTATTGAAGTAGTTTTGTTTTTTTGTTTACTTTTGCCAGTTTGCCAGTTGGTTTTTGGAACTTTGCAAAGCAGTGTCTTGTCGTCTGTTTAGGTCTGGGGAAACGCTAATGAAAAGAGCCGAAGAATCCTCGAGCGTTTCTATTGGGTTTGCTTTTGAAATAAGGTTGCCCTCAAAATAGTCAATACTTGACTTAATGTAAAAATAAATATACAACCAGACATTGTTGTCACAGTTTCAGTTACACATATGTAAATACCTTTGGTGCCTGTTTGTTGGCCATCTGAGGTGGTCGTCTTTGCTGTCGTTATTACTTGAACAGATGAAAAGAGAGCAAGCAAGATACATTGGAAACAAATAGCCTTGCACGTATTACTTGAACAGATGAAAAGAGAGCAAGCAAGTCACATTGGAAACAAATAGCCTTGCACATATTACTTGAACAGATGAAAAGAGAGCAAGCAAGATACATTGGAAACAAATAGCCTTGCACATATTACTTGAACAGATGAAAAGAGAGCAAGCAAGATACATTGGAAACAAATAGCCTTGCACATATTACTTGAACAGATGAAAAGAGAGCAAGCAAGATACATGGGAAACAAATAGCCTTGAACGTATTACTTGAACAGACTAAAAGAGAGCAAGCAAGATACATGAGAAATAAATAGCCTTGCACATAATTATTATTATGAATTTAACAGATTAAAAGAGAGAATGAAAGAGAGCAAGCAAGACACATGAGAAATTAAGCAGATAGAGAAAGAGTAAGGAACATGCATGTTGTTTCATTGTACTATAGAGCACATTAGCTGTAGTTTTGTTTGGTTTTGACTTTTTAAATGTTGCCATGCATATCATTGTAGGGCTTTTGCTCAATATAGCATGCATCCCTCAATACATAGCATTGTTCATTCACACTTGATCATTCATACTTGATCATTCACAGTTGATCATTCACAGTTGATCATTCACAGTTGATCATTCACAGTTGATCTTTCATACTTGATCATTCACAGTTGATCATTCACAGTTGATTATTCACAGTTGGCAAAACGATGACATGATTTGTAATAAATCACGTATATACTAAAAATGTCCTAAGGTTGTTCTGAATTTGTTTTAATGTTTTTTTTATTGTTTTCCACTTTGCGATAATGATCTAACAATTGAATATATAAAGCTGTGTTTAACTCAAATACACATAACAAACCTGGCCTACTTTTGATGGTTGATTTTGAAAAGGCTTTTGACAGTGTCGCCTGGTCATTTATTGAAAAAAACTCTGAGCAAATTCAACTTTGGAAATGATATTTAACGCTGGATTTTTATTTTTCATTGTAAAATTAAGTCTTGTGTTAATGGTCGGTATTCAGCATGGTTTAATGTAGGTTAAGGTACCCGGCATTGGGATCCGCTGTCACCTTTTTTTATTTTATTGAGAAAGACCACAGCTCTCAAATGTGTAAATTCACAAATCCTAAGGGAAGAGACAGCATAATATCTGCCTGATAATGATGATGATGAATATGCGGCATGAAGAGCATACATATGTGGTTATTCATAAAATCAAATGCATACTATGCAGGTAATTATAAATACAAGCTGGTAGCAATCGAACATGTAGAAATAGTACAACAAAAATATGTTCAGAACATACAATGCACAGCATATCTTTGACGTAATACTAAGTGTGGTAAATCAAAAGGCGTTAAACTACTCAGACATTAAGTGGTTTTTAACACATTTTTAAAAACTTTTTAATGACTTTAAGTGCTTAAAGGATGATGGAAGCGAATTCCAAACTGAAGTACCCGAAAAAGCAAGACTGGTCTTATACAGGTCAATTCGTGGAATCGGTGGGATCAAGTTGACCGACCCATATCTGTGGGTAGCTTTATTAAATAATGATGTAATGTAAATCGGCACTTTACCGTAATACAATTTATGCATGAACATGGCTTTGTTTAACTTGAGATGCTTTTCCAGTGGAAGAAAGTTAAGCATTTTTAATTTCATATCTGTTGAGGCATTATCCTTTACGATGAGTTTGGCCGAGCGACGATAGAGAGAGTCTAACTTTTTTCAAGTGGACATCACTGCTGCCATCCCTGAGCGTCGAAACATAATTAATGTGAGGCATTACATGAGCATGGTGGAACATTTCCAGAGTCCTTCTGTCCGTAAATTGCTTTAACTTGGAAAGGAGGAAAACGTTCTTGGCTACTTTCTTGCAAATATGCTGCAATTGTGCCTGCCACTTGAATTCACAATCAATAATTACCCCTAAAACGCGATGCTGTTGAACTTGTTCAATTGATTGCGTACCAATAGTAAGATTTAGTTTGAGTGGAGAACTCTGGTGTTTTTGTCTGGTTGCAATTACCATACTTTTAGTTTTTATTGGATGGACAAGCATAGCATTAGCACTACACCAGTTATTTACATCGTTTACAGCTGTTTGAAGGGGGGACTCTATTACTGGAACAGACTTTCCACTTGCATGAAGAGAAGAATCGTCAGCAAACAAATCACTTCTAACATTACTATCAGAAATATGCAGTGGCAGATCATTGATCTACAGACAGAACAAGATCGGCCCAAGCACTGAACCTTGAGGCACCCCGCATTTCACAGTCTCCTCAGTAGATATTTTAAAGTTTAGGGCAGTATATTGAGATCTGTCATGTAAATAGGAAGCAAAGAAGTTACACACCGAACTGTTTCTGACATACAACTGTAATTTCTTCAATATAATTGAATGATCATCAAGATCAAACGCTTTTTTTAAAGTCGAGAAACACAGTACCACTGATTTCAGATTGGTTTGTTGCAGACAACCAGGTGTCGCATAGCGCGTGGTAAGGGCGCTGTGACAAGAGTGATTTGTTAGAAAACCAGACTGAAATTGATGGAAAAGGTTTCTGCTTTCTATGTACGCGAGCAAATGTTTGTGAATATGTTTTTCCAATGGTTTGGATAAAATGTGTAATAAGGAAATGGGTCTAAAGTTATTTGGGTCGGATACATTTCCGCCTTTATAGAGTGGAATTACTTTTGCTCTTTTTAACAAACTAGGTACAGTATTTTGCTTTATGCAGAGGTTATACACATATGTAAGTGGCTCCACAATATATGGTAGAGCTAGTTTGGTCAAGTAAGGAGGACTCTTATCAGGACCCATGGACTTGTTATTCTCCAGGCCTTCTAGCACCTTCCCTACCTCATGCACTGCCATGTCTGGAATAGTAAAACAATCGTCTGGTTTACATTTCTGATTACAAAAATCATGTAATTTTGAGAAAGAGACTTCAATGTCAGAATCAGGACTGTCGCATTTTGCAGATTCATTTAGCCTATAGGCAAGGGACAAAACATGGTTATTAAAATCTTCAGGGGAGATGGTTGTGGCAGACCGATTTGAGTTCTGTTTAGATTTACCTAATATGTTATTAACAGAAAGAGAGAGAGAGAGAGAGAGAGAGAGAGAGAGAGAGAGAGAGAGAGAGAGAGAGAGAGAGAGAGAGAGGGAGAGAGAGAGAGAGAGAGAGAGAGAGAGAGAGAGAGAGAGAGAGAGAGAGAGAGAGAGAGAGAGAGAGAGAATGTTTAATGCTAGATATGCACAAGTCATGTCGGTGCCACATAATGCTGACACACATGTTCCTGTGCATAGTTTATGGATAACGTGTAGTTGGGAAGTTAAGAGTAGAAATAATTAGTATTTAGTGTAGGAGGAGGGTTGGGGGTGGGTAGGGAGGGGGTGGGTATGGTTTACTTTGAGCAGGTCGGTTTCAGTTTTAATAAACAATTCTAGAGAATTGTGTATCTTATATTTGAGTCTTTCGTGTTTTAGACATTGATGCATTTAATAGTTTTAACGAGTTGCATTTTGTTTTATCATTCTGGTGTTTATCTAGATGTGCTGTGTATCTTATAAGAAGTTCTTAAAAGTTCGAAGTTATTTTAGCATATAGGTTTTTATGGTCTTAACAGTTAAACATGTATTACGTTATCATTAAGATTCATGCTTTGTTAGCACTAAGCAGTTGTTTTAATCAGTCTGGTTTTCTCTTGTTTTCATCTTATGAACATTCTAAATGTCAGACTAACTTATTGTCTTGTACAGAATAACAACTGTGTGAATGGTGCTATACTGAATGAAAGAGTGTGACATGAAGTTCTTGTACATCATTGTAAAGAGTGTGAATGACGTTTTAGTTTAGATGTCAAGCGCTTAGAGCAAGCCTTTTTAACGAAAGTTTTTGATTTAGCGCTATATAAATGTTCTTCTTCTTCTTATTATTATTAAAAAAGAGAAGAACGAAACGTTTCAAAATCGTCGTCAAAATGTTGGCGAGGCTAGACCACAAGGAACTGTCCGCAACAGAGCCGGCATAATCAGCAATAAGAAATGGTGTGTAATTGTCTTTGGTGTGATATTGACTCCCTAGTTTGTAGTCGCTACCTCCTGCATGCTAGATCGAAGTCATGTTGTTTTTTCACTGATTAGTTGCTGTGCTTCCACAGATCTTTTAGTATGTGATCATTATACTATTCTTTCGGGCTTCTTGTGTTGTTCATTTTCCCTTCTTAAATCACGGTTTCGTCCTCAGACTGTGCAGTTAATCCTTACGCTGGTTGTCGCGACATATGTCGCGCTACTCTACGTATACTGTCACCTGGTTGTCGCGACATATGTCGTGGGGCTGGGTCAGTCTGTTTGGTCGGTTATGATTACCTCCCATGGATGCGAAAACCTATCCTTAGATCTGTAGTCACTAGAAATGAGATCAGTTGGGGCCTGAACTTGTATATCTAAGTTCTCAAACACATTTGAGCAGGCGAGTGTCAAAAATACAGGACACCCAGGTGAGCTGTAGCACATGCTCCAAAATGGCTTCTCCCATAGATCCACGGCGTGATCGCAATGTTTTTCAAGACTGTTTTGATGATTTCTTCGACGATCCCGATCTTGACGAAGTAGGGGAAGAAGCAACTTACATTGATGTACAAGATGTAATGTTCATTGGGAACATTATGGACCTAGATCAGGCCCCGAACAACAGAGACTTTGAAGCAGACGTTCAAGAAGGCTGGAGTAGTGAGTGGGGGGAAGGGGCGACTGTCAACATGCCGTTTGATCGTGAAACTGCTTAGAATGTCGGCGAAGATTTTCCAGAAAACCAACAGCGAGTGAGATTGCATTAATGTCCGTGTCATTTCTGGATTACCCTACGGATTAAAGATTGCCATTACAGGGTTCATGTGATCGCCGCTGAAATAAGGTTGCCCTCAAAATAGTCAATACTTGACTTAATGTAAAAATAAATACACAATCAGACATTGTTGTCACAGTTTCAGTTACACATATGTAAATACCTTTGGTGCCTGTTTGTTGGCCATCTGAGGTGGTCGTCTTTGCTGTCGTTATTACTTGAACAGATTAAAAGAGAGCAAGCAAGATACATGAGAAATAAATAGCCTTGCACATAATTATTATTATGAATTAAACAGATTAAAAGAGAGCAAGCAAGTGCATGAGAAATGAATAGCATTGTACCTATTACTTGAACAGAATGAAAGAGAGCAAGCAAGACACATAATAAATTAAGCAGATAGAGAAAGAATAACGAACATAAATGTTGTTCCATTAAACACTGAAGAGCACATTAGCTGTAGTTTTGTTTTGTTTTGATTTTTTTAAATGTTGCCATGCATATCATTGTAGGGCTTTTGCTCAATATAGCATGCATTCCTCAATACATGGCATTGTTCATTCATACTTGATCATTCATACTTGATCATTCACAGTTGATCATTCACAGTTGATCATTCACAGTTGATCATTCACAGTTGACCATTCACAGTTTATCATTCACAGTTGATCATTCACAGTTGATTATTCACAGTTGGCAAAACGATGACATGATTTTTAATAAATCACGTATATATACTAAAATGTCCTAAGGTTGTTCTGAATTTGTTTGAATGTTTTTATTTTTTCCACTTTGCGATAATGATCTAACAATGTATTACCTTACTGGGAGAATGCAAGTTTCCAGTACAAAGGACTTAACATTTCTTACATACTGTTCTAAAGTTCAAGATTACCAGGCTTCGTGCACCATGATCAAGTGGGAAGGAGAGACCCAAATCGACAACCAGCACGGAGTTACCACTCAATCGGTGATTTCGTCTTGGAAGCAGCCATTTTTGGAAGGGGAATAACTTACTTGCTTTTATTGTCGACTCGGAGTGAGCTCCCCTCGTTTGTCGGCGATCCAGGTTTCGTGTCTTAACTGGACGAACTAGTCCTTGAATTTGCCGAACAAGTTCACCCAGTTAAGACACAAACCATGGTTCGCGAACCTTAGTTCAGCGAACCAATGGTTCGTCTGGTTAAGAACAGCCTTATGCGATGCTAACTTTTGTCTGTCTGTGCGTGCGTGCGTGCGTGCGTGCGTGTGTGCGTGCGTATGTATGTGTGTATGTCTGTGGTAGAAACTTTAACATTTGAAGACGTCATATTACATTGATGTCACATTATGACGTACGAGGGTTAGACGTCACGCGATGGAATTACTGAAAGTCTCGGTGATTGTTATTTTGAGCGGGCCGAGACTATTTGGCAGTCGTGTCCATGGTATTCATGGTAGGCTACATGCAGACACAGACAGATCTAGATCTAGTGTCTCGCTTTCTTGCACAGTTTCACCTATGCTCTTTCTGTATGTGTGTGTGAGTGTGTGTGTGTGTGTGTGTGTGTGTGTGTGTGTGTATGTGTGTGTGTGTGTATGTACTGTGTGTGTGTATGTGTGTGTGTGTGTGTATGTGTGTGTGTGTGTGTGTGTGTGTGTGTGTGTGTACTGTGTGTGTGTATGTGTGACGGAGTGATTGAGTTTGTGTTACTGTTTGTCGATTTCTTACGTGAGCCTTGAAGGCTTCGCCTCTTGTCTGTAGTGTTTTGAGTTCATGACATTGTGGAAAATGTGTCCTAGTTTATTAGGTAAGTGCTTAGTTTATGGATAAAGCAACTGGGCTTTTAGCCTGTAGGGTCAGGGTAAGCACGTGCACACGTCAGGAATCAATCAGTTTGCCTTCTACCTGCATGTAGAACGTGACACACAGGTGAACACACTCAGGGGCTTTGTTAATCCGGTTGGGTTTCACTCGTTTATTTGTTTGTGTTTGTATGACAGCGGTGGTTTGGTTGTAGTTTGAAAAACAAATGTTGGGTTTGTTTGTCTTTCAAATTCACTGGGTCCCTTTCAGACAGTGTGTCCGTTGTTTACTACGGGGATTCCCTTTCTACTGATGTAGTTGTCCATCGGACGGTGTTGCGTCAAGTGTGAAGTGTACAATGACAGAAAGCGCTGTATATTACAGGAAAAAAACCAATGGATTGTTTTGACACTGTCAGGATGTGACGGTTATGTTGAAGATGTACTCCATCATACCTGTAGTGGTTGCAGGTTCATCTTTGGGAGTGCTGGAAAACAGGTCTGTCTCTGGATCCGCTAAAAGGAAAGGAAAACCATGCTTTATCATTGACAATATGAGTTCTATGAATGGGAACATGCTTTATCATTGACAATATGAGTTCTATGAATGGGAACATGCTTTATCATTGACAATATGAGTTATATGAATGGGAACATGCATTATTAAAGCTTAAAACAAGCAAACAAGTAATTACACACAAACACAGAACAAACATTCTCTCCACAACACGCCATTTGTTCTCTATGCCTCGTCAAGGGGCATTTCGCTTCCTCGTGCTCCGAGGAAGTTGTCTGCAAGACCTGCCGTCGTACCGGCAACAAGAGTGGTCAC